>NC_136501.1:20327444-20389944 GCF_053919585.1 Euprymna scolopes
CCTTTACATTAACTATTACTTATGCCGTTATAAATAAGAATAGCGTCTTTTAATTTTAAACCGTTATAAACTAGAAAAACGTATATAAGAATTAACACATAATTAATATTGAATTATAACCCCCCTCTTATTATATACACTCCTACTACTTTAAATTCCAACGTCCTCTCCCTTCCACTCCCCCTTCTCTTCTAACTCCCCTTCATCTACGATTGTTCCATTCTTATTTGATATTAGAACTTAGTCCATCTATGAATTCTGACGATGCTAGTTGGACATTTCCTCTTCTTTTTGAGGATTTTCCCCAAGCTGAAACAATATGTAAACTCATTCTGGACTCACAATAATAAATTTCCTATATACTGCTCTGGCTACACATTGAGCACTCTAGTCCGGTTTTTTCACCACTGGTATATATATATATATATATATATATATATATATATATATATATATATATATATATATATATATATATATGATTAGTTTGTTTTTTTTGGGGGGAAAAAGAATTCCAGCAGAGTGCTCAATTAAAAGGAAAATCCAAATTGTAAGAGCGTATTTATATTTTGTGTACAGAAAGTCGTTAGTTGAGACAGATCATTGGTACCGTCGGTTTCAAGCCCGATAATAAGGCCCGTTTAAGGTATCCTTATCAAGCTCTCTTCAGCCAATATTCGTCAAATATATATATATAAATATATTGAGACGAATATTAACTGAAGAGAGCTTGATAAGGATACCTTAAACGGGCCTTATTATCGGGCTTGAAACCGACGGTACCAATGATCTGTCTCAACTAACAACTTATATATATATATATATATATATATATATATATATATATATATATATATCAAATTTTTGTCATTCGATGAATTTAAAAATTTATGACATGAAATGGTCAGATTTCTAATCAACAGATTTTAATTATTTTAGGTAAGACCAGGAAAAATTTGAAATAGTATAACTCCTTATCCTATAGGATTTCGATGTCTACCATCTCTTCAGAGGAGAAAATATTAACAAATAATTATAATGGTTTACACCTTATTTGCTAAAGTCAGTGAGACATGGAAAATCACAATTAAGAGTTGTTTGACCTTGACCTTGGAAAATGGTGTGCATATAACCTAAGTAGGGGACCACCATCATGCCAGGTTTGGTCATGATCAGTTCAGTAGTGTGGGCTGTAGGAGAGTTGTACACACAGACAGACATGAACGCTACTACTTTTTATATATAGATATAATTTCGTATATATGCACTTATAATATAAGGTAAAATATATTGCGTATATCTTTATATATATATATATATATATATATATATATATATATATATATATATATATATATATATATACGACGATTCCAATATTTTCCCGATTCCGATACAATTACCGATTCCGATTCCTATTCTTTATAAATCTCTAAATTTTTTCCTATAGAGTTGTTATTTTTCCCCGATTTCTGTAAAAAAAAAAAAAAAAAAAAAAAAAAAACATGTTTAATATGCAGATATTTACCTAAAAGTGAGGCCACAGCTTGCGAGCTTTGGGGAGTGTGGATCCACCCTTCAATTGCCATTGCTCCCATGCCCACTCTGACTCTGAGTAGTAGTATATATTAGGGTCCCAACTATGGGTTGAATAGAAACCGACTTTAAATAAAAAAAAATGTATTGTATTAAAAAAAATGTTGCTTCAAAATCACTGGATTCGACATTAAATAACCCGAAAAGGGTTGATATGCCGTAAAACAAAAACAACCAACGAACAACACATATCTAATTTCATACAGGAAGAGATAAAATATAAAATATCGGAAAAATAAAACAATCAATTGTTTGTCTAAGAGAAGGGAATTTTTTTTTATGTTTTAGCTGAAGGGATTTGTCTTTTACGCTTTTGCGTGAGGCATTTTACTTAATAACGTTTCTTCTTGCCGACAATGTTGTAACTTTCCAACATAAAACAACGGGTGATTTGTTTCGTATTGTTCCTGTAAAAAGAACTTCATTTCTGGCAATTAATTTCTAGTTATGTTCATGGTATATTTAGATCGTTTGTTTTCTGTTTTTATTTTGTTCTTCCTTCCTCTTAAATAAATAAATAAATAGTTTTCTTTTGTTTTGTTTTCATTTGTTTTTTGTTTTTTGTTGATTTTTTTTTTTTTTTTTATTGTGTTGAAACACGAAAGCAAGTAGACGATAAAATCGTTTGAAAAAAGCGGGTTTATGCAAAAGTGGTTCAGTAAAGGGGAAATCCAGTTGCGTTTCGTTAGCCGGTAGCCGAGCGTTGCGAACAAACATGTTCACGTATTTCGCGTTAGGATTGTACGTAAACAGACAACCAAGTCAACTAATGTGAAGGTAACGGCTTTCACGGGGAATCAGACACAGATGTTGGGACCTTAGAGAAACGATGCTTCCTACGCTCAATATTCGCGACCCCGTTCACTCTCGCTCTCTCGCACAAATAAACATGGGAACAGCGTACATATAATGCATGCGACGACAAGAACATATATTTACGCGCACGTGTGGATTCAACCGGTGGTGGAAAGACCGGTCCCTCAAGTGAAAGATCATTGCTTTACTTTTCAATCACAAGAAATAAGCTGAAACAAAATACAGGTCTCATTAGTCTCTCGATATTAAAACCATAATAAAAATACAGGTCTCATTAGTCTCTCGATATTAAATGATTCGAGGGAATCCAACGTGCATATTATAGTTTATATATATATATATATATATATATATATATATATATATATATATATATATATATATATATATATAAGTCAAAATGTTCGTGTATGTGTCTGTGTCTGTGTGTCTGTGTGCGTACATTTCCCTACCAAACTACTCTGTCAATTTTCAGTCTATAGACTCGAGATTTGACATAAGGGATATTGAAATTTGGGAAAATCTTTTTAATCAGTTTTCGGGCAGAAATTTGGCTGTCAAAGGGTTAAAGTTCAATGATTTGAACTTTGAAAACTCTACAAAACTCTTCCGCTAATTTTGGGTCTAAACACTTGAAATTTTAAATGTAGACTACTTGGACATGGATCAAACTTTTTGATTTTATTTGAGCCCAAAAAAAATAAATGTTAAAGGGTAAAAACTGGACTCAATTTAAAAAAAAAATGATCTCTGCAGTCTCTACCAAATTACTCAGCCAATTTCTAGTCGAAACATGTGAACTTTTACATAAAGTGTATTCAGAGATAGGGCAAGCTTTTTGATCGGTTTGGGTCGAAAATTTGAGCTGCCAAGAGGTCAAAGTTCAAAGGATTTTACCTTTGCGGTGTCTTACAAACTACTGAGCCAATTTTGGGTCTAAGCATTTTTAAAATATATATAACGGGTATTCAGACATGCGGCAAACATTTTAATTAGTTTTTTGCTGCGAAAATGGCAAAGTTGACAGAGCTGACTTTTGCAGATTCTACCAAATTTCTTCATCAATTTTGGAACGGGGTTACTCAGACATTTTTTTAAATTGCAGGAGTGCACCTTCTTTAGGGGAGCCTGCGGGGTTCCCACTTTCCGGCCTTGTGCCACATTTTGCTGATGTGGGCAGCAATTAAATATATACCCCCATCACTCGTCTGATGGGGAAGGTCTCCTAGCAGCATTCTATGTTGATTTGAGACCAAAATAATAAAAGTTAGGGATCAAAATTGGGGTCAAAGTTTTAAAAAAAAATTACCTCTGAGGTCTCTACGAAATTACTCATACAATTTTTGGTCTAAACATTTGAAATCTTAAAGTGTATTCACGTGTGGGGCAATTTATGAACAGTGCATAGGGTCCAAGCAAAGCTGGGCTGAACTGCTAGTATATAATAAACACGTCTTAGCATTGACTATTGTTACCACATTTGAATTTTGCATCCAGTAATTAAACGACATTGTCGTTCTAGTGTAGATTACTTGCTATATATATGTATATATATATATATATATATATATATATATATATATATATATATATGTGTGTATATAGATATTTTTGATTTTCAGTTTTAATCTCTTAGCAGAAACAAACAAGTAGACGGGAATACGGATTTATTATAATACTAGCAGGACCCGTAAACGGGCGTTGCCTTGTGGAAGCATGAGATATCAGATGCAGAACAGAATCGTTAAAAGACCTCCCTCGGAAACAAATAAAGTATGATAGTTGTTGGTGGCCACAGACGTCCCTAAAAAATAACAGATACCAACAACTATCATACTTAATTAGATAAAAATATAATTTCTTCACGCTGGGGTTTTTCCAAAAAAAAAATCACAGCTTCTGGCAGTGAAACTTTTGAAGCAAGATTTGTAGCAAAGGTTTTTCACAAATTTCTGGAGTGAAACATTTTGCAACATTTTCACCAACGACAAATTTAACGACAATTAGAATTTTATTACAACTTGCCATTCAATACAATCTAAAAATACATCAAAAGTAAAAGTGAACAGCGCACCGGAAAAGTTATAATGAGGCGATTAATTCAGAAAATCACCAAGAATGGGAACAAGCTATGGTATCCAAATTGAAAGCTTTATCTGAAAATTACACATATGAAATAGTGGCAAAACCAACAGATAAAAATATAATTTCTTCACGCTGGGGTTTTTCCAAAAAAAATCACAGATTCTGGCAGTGAAACTTTTAAAGCAAGATTTGTCGCAAAAGGTTTTTCACAAATATTTTGCAACATTTTCACCAACGACAAATTTAACGACAATTAGAATTTTATTACAACTTGCCGTTCAATACAATTTAAAAATACATCAAATAGATGTAAAAAATGCTTATTTAAATGCTCCGATTGACTGTGAAATCTACATTTACCCTCCAGAGGGATTTTAAATGAAGAATAAAAATTGGCTGTGGAAATTAAATAAATCGTTATATGGACTAAAGCAAAGTGCACACAATTGGAATTTAACACTCCATAATTATTTAATAGAACAGGAATTCAAAAATTGCCCCGTAGACGCGTGCATATATACCAAAAGTGTAGGTAATAAATTGTTGATTTTGTTTTTTGGGGTTGACGATATATTACTTGCCTCAAACTGTGACAATACTTTAAAAGATGTTAAAAATGAATTAAATAAAAAAATTAAAATGGCGGATCTTTACCTGTGAAAATGAAACTATAACTATGAACCAATCACGATACATTAAACAAATTCTGCTAAAGTTCGGAATGCAAGATTGTAAGCAGCGTTCAACTCCCGTCGAAATGGACATAAATAAAAATATAGGGACCGAAACAAAATCCATAAATAATCGAATATACAGGGAAATGGTAGGGAGCCTCATCTACTTGATGACCGCAACAAGGCCTGACATATGTTACACTGTAACAAAGCTATCTCAAAACTTATCGAAACCGACGACATTAATCATGCAAAACAAATCCTTCGTTACCGTTACCGTTACCTTTAAGATTTAAAAAGTCTACATATCCTCTAAATTTAGAAGGATTTTCAGATTCAGATTGGGCTAACTCTGAGGATAGAAAAAGTATAGAGGGGTATTGTTTTAGACTGTCAAAGACTGGACCTATGATCTCTTGGAAAACTAAAAAGCAACAAATTGTTGCCCTTTCTACTTGTGAAGCAGAATATGCATCTAAGTAAAAAACCTATAGTAATTCCTTGTGATAATCAGAGAAGTATCTTATTAGCAAATAATTCTATGATTCATCAAAAGTCGAAACATATTGATATCAGATATCATTTTATAAGGGATGAAATAAGGAAAAAATCTATTACTCTTACTTATGTGACGTCTGAAAATAATATAGCCGACATTTTCACTAAACCTATAAAAAGAATAAAATTAAGACATTTCATAACCGAACTCTTTGGAATCTAATTATGAATAAATCTCTTTTCAGCAACCCAAAAGGAGAAGCATGAACAGTCAAAATCACACACACAAAAAAATGTAAATTGTCCCGGGCACGACGTTAAGCTGCGACCATTTCTACCTTATTAACCAAATAGACCAATTAATACCTAACATAATGTTTCCAGTTTTTGTTATAAAAAAAAGAAAAAATGTCACTTGTCACCTTTTTGTAAACTTCCTATTTGTCAAATAGTTCTTTGTTTGTATCTAATAATATATCAAATATATGTATCAAATAGTTCTTTGTTTGTATCTAATAATATATCAAATATATTTGTCAAATAGTTCTTTGTTTGTATCTAATAATATATCAAATATATTTGTCAAATAGTTCTTTGTTTGTATCTAATAATATATCAAATATATTTGTCAAATAGTTCTTTGTTTGTATCTAATAATATATCAAATATATTTGTCAAATAGTTCTTTGTTTGTATCTAATAATATATCAAATATATTTGTCAAATAGTTCTTTGTTTGTATCTAATAATATATCAAATATATTTGTCAAATAGTTCTTTGTTTGTATCTAATAATATATCAAATATATTTGTCAAATAGTTCTTTGTTTGTATCTAATAATATATCAAATATATTTGTCAAATAGTTCTTTGTTTGTATCTAATAATATATCAAATATATTTGTCAAATAGTTCTTTGTTTGTATCTAATAATGTATCAAATATATTTGTCAAATAGTTCTTTGTTTGTATCTAATAATATATCAAATATATTTGTCAAATAGTTCTTTGTTTGTATCTAATAATATATCAAATATATTTGTCAAATAGTTCTTTGTTTGTATCTAATAATATATCAAATATATTTGTCAAATAGTTCTTTGTTTGTATCTAATAATATATCAAATATATTTGTCAAATAGTTCTTTGTTTGTATCTAATAATATATCAAATATATTTGTCAAATAGTTCTTTGTTTGTATCTAATAATATATCAAATATATTTGTCAAATAGTTCTTTGTTTGTATCTAATAATATATCAAATATATTTGTCAAATAGTTCTTTGTTTGTATCTAATAATATATCAAATATATTTGTAAAATAGTTCTTTGTTTGTATCTAATAATATATCAAATATATGTATCAAATAGTTCTTTTTTGTATCTTTTTTGGCAAACATTTGTTAAAACAAAACAAAAAAATGTATATTTGTGAATTATTGTGCATATGTTTATATGTATTTGAAAAGTATTCTATTTGTATGCTTATATATATTTGAAAAGTGTTTATTTTTATATGTATAAAAAAAAATCTCAATGTCATAAAAAATGGCTTCTTTTTGCACACATTATACCAATATATTAATAATTCTTTTTGACCAATGAAAATAAAGACAAATTCCCCCAAGACCAGAAGAAAAAAAAACAATTATTTTATTAGTTTATTTTCCTTTGTTCATTTATTTCATTTATTTATTTATTTTTCCTTCCTTTTCTCAAGTGAAACCAAAATTGAATCCGAAAGGATTTTTCAATTATATCAAAAAAAGGGGGCGTGTAAAATTTTTTTGACTCCTAATGGGGGTAGTTATTTATTTGCCGCCCACCTCGGCAAAATGTGGCACAAGGCCAGAAAGTGGGGACCCAGCAGGCTCCCCTAAAGGAGGGGCACTCCTGCAATTGTAAAAATTGCCTGAGTAACCCCGTCGGCATTCCCCGGTAGGGGCGCCTCAGGCAGTAAGCAATGAACTTACTCCACCGGAAAGCCCAGTGGCAAGGCCTGGGGGGGTGGACATCCTAGGTATTACCCAGGCGACGTACCTCAGTCCGACATGTGCTGGGCCGGTTCCCGGCCCCTCACCTGTCGGACTGAGTGTCAAGTGACGAATCCTTGACGAGTACTACTACCCTGTCTCCCTGCAGCCGAAGCCACTAGGAGACCTTCCCCATCAGACGAGTGATGGGGGTATATATTTAATTGCTGTCCACATCAGCAAAATGTGGCACAAGGCCGGAAAGTGGGAACCCCGCAGGCTCCCCTAAAGAAGGTGCACTCCTGCAGTTTAAAACATTGCCTGAGTAACCCCGTCGGCATTCCCCGGTCGGGGTGCCTCAGGCAGCAAGCAATAAACTTGCCCCACCGGAAAGCCCGGTGGCAAGGCCTGGGAGGGTGGACCTCCTAGGTATTACCCAGGCGGTGTACCTCAGTCCAACAGGTGCTGGGCCGGTTCCCGGCTCCTCACCTGTTGGGCTGAGTGTCAAGTGACGAATCCTTGACATGTACTACCCTGTCTCCCTGCAGCCGAAGCCGCTAGAAGACCTTCCCATCAGACGAAGTGATAAGGGTATGAGACGAATGGATTCGCCAATCATTTTTATAACAAACGGCTGTGCTAAACAACCAATGACACCGTTTCAAAATTATTATAAAATTGTCGAATTTTGGATTCAATCAGTTCGCCGTTAACTACGCCACGGACCGCGTTTGATTCTTAGCCGCCATCTTGGTTACTGATCTGAATTTCGCCGCCATCTTTGTTCAACACAATGTCTCAAAACTTAACATTATGTATATATATTTTTTTACTTATGCATGTATGTTAACATGTTGAATTGTTAAAAATAAGTTGCCAATATTTATGAAATAGTAGGTTAATTTTAAGGTTACCAGTATTTAATTTTCTGTTTGTACAGCTTCTTTTATTAATTTTTTAGGTGAAAGCATGTAATAGTTTCAAAACAGTATCCCCTCATCACGTTGGTAATGGGTTTCTAAATAATCACATGATTATTTCGGCGCCCTTCAGTAAATGCATGAGTTAAAAATCTCTTTAAAAAAAATAAGTGAACATTATTCATCAAACCGCGGCATATATGCTTTGTGCAAACATCGTCCTCCGCTTGTAGGCGATCAGAAAAAAAAGAGTGTTATCCTAACAAATTAGTTAATGTGTAAAATTAGATGTGTAAAAGGAAATATTAATCATTAAAGAACGACTGATATAATATCGGTCAATCACTACTCGTAAGAAATAAGAATGTATAAGGTACGTATTGTATCTAGTAGAATATGTATGTGTGTGAATGTTTTAGTATTAACACAAAAAGCTAAACAATCATTAGTTACGTACAAGCAGTAGACGATTCGTTCGCTGTTATATGTTGAAAATTAAGCTTCTATTAACTGAAATTGACGCCGGGCGATTAATTATTTGTCCTAGCGACGACATATTGTGATGTTCTGGAGTGTTCGTTTAGATAGAATGATCTAATCCCGGAATAAGAGAATTAGCGGACAACCAATCAAAGGAAGTAGAATTTCCCGAGGGAATTTTAGATTCTACTATAGGAAAGATAATAGGATATATGTGTATGTATGAGCCAGTTACGGCCGGTGTAAACGTAGAATCTACGGAACGTGTTGACTTCCTCCCGGTGTCGACTGCTGGCGATGGTAGTTCTAAATATTTAGAGGGAAAATAGTTATCCCTTCCTCTAACGATGTTACGATTATGATGGTATTGCTCATAGGATGTAATGTAGTGTTTTATTATCATGATTAAATGTGTCTGGAAATGTGTTCGAAAGAAGATAGTGGCTATTAGCCTAGATGTATTGAATTTGTATGTCGCATCTGTTGTTGCAAACCTACGATTATTTTATTCAAGAGGGGAATTTCTGTGGCTACTTTATTAATATATATATATATATATATATATATATATATATATATATATATATAAGAGCAAACAGTTAATAAAACATGTTAAAAAACACTTTGAAAAAGAGTTAAAAACATATTTAATCTGAAAAGGAATCACTTGATAAGTGGATAGTCCTTAATCCGCGGAGTTTCGAAGCAATACTTTCCTTCTCATCAGAGTGTAGGAATTAGCAAAATGCGAGATCGGATTTTGCATACAAAAGTATTTGATGAAACTACAAGTAAGTCAAAGATCTTACTTGAAAACAAAAAGTGAAGCAGAGGGAATATGGTGAAGAAAAAGGTGATTACACGTGAATGGATAGTCTGGTGAAAGGTAAATAATCAAATGACGGTAAAATCAAAAAATATAACTCCAAGAAAGTTAATTGAGTTTTATTTTATATATATATATATATATATATATATATATATATATATATATATAAAACTCAATTAACTTTCTTGAAGTTATATTTTTTGATTATATATATATATATATATATATACTAGATAATCTACCTATATATATATATATATATATATATATATATATATATATATATATATATATATATATATATATATACTAGATAATCTACCCGGCGTTGATTGGGAATCTTTCTTTCATTCCCCACCCCCGTTCTTTTTTAGCTATGGCGTAATATATATCATCATCTATAATGAGCACATACTTCTCACACACACACGCGCATATATAAATATGTGTGTGTGTGTGTGTGTGTGTGTGTGTGTGTGTGTGTGTGTGTGTGTGTGTGTGTGTGTGTGTGTGTGTGTGTGTGTGTGTGTGTGTTGCCTTAAATGTAGCATTAAATATAAACGTCTTTTTACGGACTTATTCCACTATGGGCTTTGTTTTGACTATGTGCCCATTCGTTTTTCCCTCGTGTCTGTAATAGAACATACTGTTATGTAATTACCACTACATTCCATTACGTTGTTTAAACGTGATGATGCATTATTGGCTGGTCTGAAGCTAGCTAAGATAAAACTAAAAGAAATATGAAAATAAATATAAATATTTGGATTCATTATCCTTAACTTGAGTTGCTTTTGTCTGAATTATTAGATATCTCACTGCCGACGCTATCCTCTCTCTTTGTAAGACCCAGGAAGCCCTAACATGGAGTACAGTTACCACATCTAGGCAGAAGATGCTCGGCTCGCCCTTTCCAGCTATTGTAGAGTTAAAAATCAGCTTCGAAACCTAGCAGCTGCTGTCCTTTTCCCTTCCCTTCAACCTCTTTCCTACGGAAGAGACGTTGCGAATCTGTTACAGCTCTATCGTTATTTTCATAGCAAGTGCTCGACTGAAATCTCATCTATAGTCCCTCCTTGCCAACCCTTCACAAAAAGCACTCTTCAAGCTACAACCGCGATCAACAATTTCCTTCACTCTTTGTGTCTAAATCTAATAGGTCTCTCGAAAGTCCTCTGTTAGAAACGATTCTTACGTTCTAAATTGCAATATACATTGTTTCGGATAAGAAAGTCGATGAATTAAAAACAATGTGGAAATTTTTGAAATTAAATACAAAGATTGGCCTAAAAAAGTCTTATTTTTATAACCTTTATCAATTTAAATTTAAAATGTGCTTTTGATTGGATTTACACAATGTGAACAAAAATTTTGTTGCCCAATTCTCAACCTGAGTTACCCGCTATAAATCTGGCCCCTATAACGGTAGCCTGTAAATTTCAATGGCAATATACCTTATGTGAAGCGAATGAAATTTGTTAATCGATATTTTTATATTTTGTTTACTTTTATGCCCCACACAAGACATGGAGCTTTTTTATTTAAGAAGTTAAAGAAGACGAAAGACGATTATCTCAAAGACAGAAAATAACTATTAACCTTGGTATTTAAAATACTAAGGTTATAGCTAAAAGCAAAACAGCCAGGGGAAAATGTTCCATAAGCTCGGAGTTCTTAGGCAAAAAAAAAAAATGATAGCCAAATAGAAAGGTGTTCTGGGAAAGAAGCTTTGTTCATAGAATCTTCGTTTAGATTTAGGCAGAGATAAAGAGTTGGGGAAATCGTATATAATGACTTTAGCTACTCGATTGTTTTGTGACAGTTTGCCAAGGGGACATATATTGCAGGTCAGTCGAGCACTTGCCATGGAAATAACGTCTCGTCTGTGGGAAATAGGTTGCAGGGAAGAGGAAAGAGCATCACCTACTAGGTTTCGAAGCTGGTTTTGAACTCTGTCAGGGCTGGATAGGGCATGCTGAACAGCTCCTGTCAAGATGTAGTAACTGTACTCCATTTTAGGGCGTACCTGGCTCTTTAACAGATAGAGGATCGCATAAAATTCATAGACAAGCAACTCAAAAACAAATTGATGAAAATCACTAGATCAATGAGAAAAAGTCAAACAATAAATCAGACAATTCTGAAGAAAATATTATAATAATAATAATAATAATAATAATAATAATAATAATAATAATAATAATAACAACAATGATACATATATGAGAAACTGAGACAAGCACTATCACATCGCTGGGAAAAGGTATTGCCAACAAAATTATAGATACAATTGATGTATAAGTCATTGAATTCCCATTGAAAATTGTTAATGTAATCGTTTGTTACGTACTGCGTGATTGGATGAAAAGCAACCAATCGCAGGACACTGTTAAGAATCTCCACTAAACCTCGCGTGAGTCGGCTTTTCGAAATTATCTTTTATCATGCGTTCTTCAACCGAATGAGCGTCCGAAACTGATGCCTTGTGTAGCATGTGCGCAGTTTGGTCGAACCTGAAGCCCCAAAACAATTATTTCGAATCTTCTTATGCGGAACAAAAGATGAGTTAACAAAATGAAATTGAAAAAGTCCGCATAAAATATTATTTTTTTATTGAAATCCTTTGAGGTGAGTAATTTGTATATTTATTTATTTGCGGACTGTTATCCTTATCTTTATAGTTGTTGTTTCACGACGTTTCGGTCACTTATTATTCTGGCCTTCGTTAGGTTGTTAACTGCGGCAGGATAGGAATCGTGAGTTTCTTAAATTTATCTTGAGTAATTACTGCCTTCCATAGTTGTTGTCTCACCAACTTTCCTACCCAAAGCCGGCCGTGGTATTAGTTGGCCAAAACGTGGTACAAACTAATTTCTCCTCCGAAACCTTATTAAAACAAAATTATATTTCACACATTTAACATTTATTCATGGTTACGATTTCTTTTGCCCTTGGCATGCACGGTGTTTTTTTTTTTTTTTTTTTTTTGTGATTTCATTTCGTTGCTTTCACAGCCAAATGTTTCTATGACTGTTGGCATTAACTCTCAGACGCGAACCGATTCTGACTTCCCTGTTCTCCGACTAAGTATCCAAATCTTTTGTGTGTAACTACGTCATTATTTGCAGCGTAGCACAAAGAATCAGTCAGCTGATCTTATCCATGCATTAACATCGTTGTTTATGAAAACTAAATTCCTAACTGTAATTATGTATCTCATACATATTTTTGCCATTCAAACATTTTCGCCAAACATTCCTTTTTGTTATTGAAATATTTCTATTCAATAACATTGACAATCACAAACAGTTTTGCTTATCCTAGGTGAACCAGCGTTATCCGGGAGACCAACATGTAACATCCTCTCGGGCTTAGTCTTCTCCCTTTGAGAAAAGGTAATTTTTTATTAATCGCCTAAGGCGGCTCTACTGGAGATTGCGGATGGGGCGCCCCAGGTAATTTTTGCAGGTCAGATTGCTCTTCTTCTGCGAAACTGGTTCTTCACAATTCCACTTTCCAGTTTTCTATCAAGTCTTCTCGACATAGTAGGTAGCTAAATATCAAGACTTGTTTCTTGTACAAGGAACTCGAAATTTGGTCACTTATTTGAACAGGAAAACTTTTAATATTCCGAAAATTATATTTTACTTACTAAAAATGCATTGAATGTCGCCTTATACAGTGTATTGCAATTTTATTTTTCCATAAACCTTCGATAATTTTTAATTTTCGAGTTTGTTACTATTTTTCAGCCCAAACAAGGCATATTGCCACTTGGAATGTAAGGGCACTATTGGGAAGTTTAGCAGCGAGATGTCTGTTCACATTACATTTAGACTTCAGCATGTTAATACACTTAAGGAAACACGAAACGGGGATCGAATCCCAAAGTCTAGCAGTCCGAGAAAAGAAACTATTTGAAGTTGAAGCTCAAGAGTAACAGCGTGGGATTTTGCTGCTTGTCGTGTTAGTCGGGTAATTATGTTAATGGCGGACAAGTACTGTGAGTTCATCAGAGCACATTCCATAAATCTATAAATATAAAAGCGAAAATGTATGTATGTGTGTTCGCTTTTTCTGTGTGTCTACAAAAGGCTTTTCAGAGAAGCGGTCGCTCGCTTCAGAACTTTTTAAAACTTTTTATATCACATATAAATCGTAATATCTCACAGTTAACAACGAAGCTCGCCTGTCTATTTTATTTGCTCGATTTCGGGAAGATAAATATTCAACATTTGTCGCTTGCCGCATGTGGGTTAGTCTTTTTCCTATAACATCTTGGGGGGGGGGCGTTCAGCAGTAAATGAAATCCCGCAGTCAAACTTGGCCTCATTAACTCATTAAAACGGGCACCTGCTAAACCCAAGTAATTAAATGAATTCAAACGTGTTTCCGTTAGCATGTCGCGGTGGGGCAATGGTTAACGTCGCACATTTTTTCCCCACACTTTAATTTACAACTTTACCTCAAGGGTTCGGGTTCGATCCTCATACTTACTTTTTTTTAACCCCCCCCCCCACCATCCCCGGTGTTTCCACACACACCTCCAAACACCCGGGCAACGCCAGATACCCCTCGCTAGTAAGTTATAAAGGAAAACTATTGCCTTTTCTGTTTATTGAATGTCCGGCGCGAACGTAGACGCTACGCCATTATTAACAAAGTTCATACAAAAGTTAGAAACAACACTGACTCTGTCATAATTCTTTTCTCGGGAAAAATTGCTGGATTTTATTATCGGGATTTCTTTCCAACTGAATATCTGACAGAGAGATAGAAATACTACAACTATACCATAGCTTTCGGTTTCTTGTTTCCAACTATCATGCGTTAACTTCCGCTTATATACGCACTTCCGGTTTCGATAATTGAAAAGAGGAAACAATTATTCTCCCTAATATTTCGTTCGAATGTTATCTGGCAAGAGATCACAGACGTTCGAGGCAAATGACAATTTTAGTACTTTTCTTTGCGAAGCCTGTGTAAACAGATCATCTGGTACTCACGTTTCTCTGAGCCTTCTTTTCACTGCAACGAGGCTGAAAGAAAAAGAAGGGAGTGCGAACTATTTGTTTTTATTTACATTTGATGGCCGGCTTCTCCCTAAAGAAGGAATCTGCCACATAACAATACAAACCCGAAGACACATCCAATGACTTGAAATTTGACCAAAACTCTCTCCTGCTCTCCACTTATTCTCTCTCTTTCTCTCTCTATCTCTATCTCTTTCTATGTATGTGTCTCCATTTTTCTCTCTCACACTCTCTCTCTTGTCAAAAGTTTTTGACATACTTCCGTTATTTTCTGAGAGTGAGTAGAGTTTCCTCCATCTTTTTCCCCTTTCTCTTAATTTCTGAATTCAATTATTTACAGAAGTGCATTTTTACCTAAATGCGAGTTTGAAATAATTATCCCTTTAACTAATTTGGTATCCCCACATGCGGCATATATATCGTTTTTAAAATATCCCAACCCGCATTTAGGTAAAAATGCACGTTCGTAAATAACTGAATTTATTCAAAACGTATCGCAAATTCAGATTCTTGCCATGAGGTCCAGATTTCGAATCTCGCAAGATTCAGCTACTTTGATGAGTCGTAGACGACGAAACACGTGTCAATGGATAATTATATTTTAAACACGATATATATGCTGCTCCCCATGTGGGGGTACCAAATTGGTTAAAGAGAGAATTATTCAAAACTCGAATTTAGGTAAAAATGCATTTTCGTAAATTATTGAATTCATGCAAAACGTACTGCAAAAAGAAAAACAAATAACATCGATATATATATATATATATATATATATATATATATATATATATATATATATGAGCGTTGGTTGATTAATCAGAATCGGTAATGGGAAAAATCGGAACTTTTAAAGGTATCTGAATCGGAAAAATTAGTAACAGCTTTCCGATTCTCTTTATTGTCTTTTTGATTTAATTTTATTTTTAAAAAAATCTTCCACTGTTGGTAGTAATGTTAAATATTTACTGATTTTAAACTACCAGTAAAATAAGGTTTATAGATCATCCGCCATAAGTCTGTTTTACATTTCAGACACTATCTGTACATTTAACATGTGTTTTTAAAATAATCTGGAAAAATTAACATTAACACACACACACATATATATATATATATATATATATATTTCATAATTTTCTTGGGGGTACAAAACTTTATTAAGGAGACGTATTCCTTCGGAATTCATTTTATATTAAAAAAATAAAAAGACCGAAGAGAAAAGGAAAACGGATAGCGACTAAAAAATAAAAGTAGGGGGGAAAAAATCAAAACGAGTCAATTGACATGTTTCGCCCTCACTCATCAAAATTGGAATCGAGGGATTTATTTTTTAGTAATTTGTTGTCCTTAATGATAAAATCTAAAAAAAGAGATGGGAGCAAGAGAAATCGTATGGGATGAATTTTAGAGGCTGATCACGTTCAAACATAACAAACAGCCCTTTTGCTTACAAAGGGAAGGCCTTCTTAAGGCGAACGTGAACAGTTTCCAAGACTTTTAGATGATATACGGAGTGAGCTCGACTCAATACGGAGAAAGAGTCGATGCTGAAGTTCGTTGCACAATCCCGGTATTTAATAAAGTGTTCCGTTATAGCGGATCCATATGTGTTGTTTACAGCGTCGGTGGGTAGGAATGTTCCATTCTTGATTTTGCTCAGTACATGTTGTTGTATGCGACTTACCAATTTTAAAGACGTTCGACCTACGTAGTCGGCACCGCAACTACATTTAAATGAATAAATTACATTACTAATATAATGAGGGCGTAGAACATCTTTTTTATTGGAAGCCATTAATGTTTTTTGTATTATATACAACACGAACATTTGAAGCAAAATAACATCCTTCAACAATTGAACTAATTTGTCTGGTAAATTTTTCACTTACTTTCCCCAACCACGGCAATCAAATATAAACCGGACATTTATCCACCATATTTGGTTTTGTTCGTAAAAAATCTGCTCTTTTCCTTTTAATGGTGGTTTTAATTACATCTAAAGGATACCCATTATTGGACAAAGCATCTGTAATTGTATGTAATTCCTTATCCAATTTTTGGAATCTTTTTTTTGAATCCCTGCGTGTATACAGCTCAGGGAATGTTGGTTTGCGATAAATCGATGTAAGGTAACTAGATGGAGTTTTCGTTACCAAAATATCGAGAAACGCCAGGGGGAATTATCTTCACTTTCATACGTATACTTTAATGCCGGATGCATACTGTTTAGTAACGAGAAAAATTCGTTTGCCTCCGAATTACTATCAAATAGGCAAAACGTGTCGTCTACATATTTAAAATAGACCAATAGTTTTATGGGTCCGGACATTAATTTTTCCTCATGGAATCCTACAAAAATGTTGGCCAAATTAAATATTTTTTACGTGCATAAAGTATATATATATATATATATATATATATATATATATATATATATATATATATATATATATATATATATATATATATATATATATTTGTATTTATATTTGTATTTATATTTATATTTACATACTTTATGCACGTAAAAATATTTATTAATAAAATATATATTATAGGATATATGTATATATAGAGAGAGAGAGACAGAGAGACAGAGAGAGAGAGACAGACAGACAGACAGAGACAGAGATGGAGAGTTGAATAGATATAAATAACTAGAGAGAGTGCAAAGAAAAGGAAAAGAAGTGCGAAAAGTGAGCATGTTGTCTAAGTGTACGGATGCGACCAGTAAAAGACTGATTTCCAACTGCATTGAATCCTTTCAACGCGTCATCTTCCCAGCCACCTCCCCACATTAATTCTTTTTCATTCACCAAGACATATACACATATACACGACCACACCCACAGCTACTTTGCAAGACACACCCCCGTCTACATGACCCTTCGCTACCCTCACACCCACTACGTGTCGCTCCTTCACCCTTCCCATCAACACCAATCAACGCCTCCACAACGTCCATAAGGCAAGACAATCCGCTTAATTTTATTTGATCGCATCCAGATGTTGGCCTTGACTCACTCGGTTATCTGTCGCAGAAATCTAGCATGGTTTTCCCCACACATTTCTCTCGGTCGCTTTCTCTCTCTTTATATATATATATATATATATATATATATAGAGAGAGAGAGAGAGAGAGAGAGAGAGATAGAGAGAGAGAGAGAGGAGAGAACGGAAGGTAGAGAAGATGAAAGAAGAGAGAAGAGAAGTTTCTATTGCAGCACTTTTAATGTTTGGCAGGATTTATTTACTTTATCTATCTCTTTCCACTCTTTGTCTCTCTCTCTCTCTCTCTCTCTCTCTCTCTCTCTCTCTCTCTCTCTCTCTCTATGTATGTATATCTGTCTGTTTGTCTCTTTCTTTTTATAGAGAGAGAAAAAAGAGAGGCACACAGGGGAGAGACAGAAAGTAAAAGAAATATATAGATAGTTACAGTAAATAAATCCTGCCAAACGTTAAAAGTGCTCTAATAGAAACCTCTCCTTCTCTTACTTTCTCTTCCCCCTCTCTATCTCTCTTACTCTCCCTCTCTCTCAATCTATTTCTGTTTCTCTCTTCCTCTTTCTATCTTTCTTTCTGTCTCTGTCTCTATCTCTCTGTCTCTGTCTCTGTCTCTGTCTCTGTCTCTCTCTCTCTCTCTCTCTCTCTATATATATATATATATATATATATATTAAATCACAAATAACGAATAAAATTATATATAACTTTAATATATCATCAGAACAATAAAGAAAATTTAAAGGGAATCTCCTTTGGGCCATGGCATTTCGAGCTACAAGTTTCTCATCAGAAGAGCCTAAGTGTCAGAATTATACAAACATCAAATATAGAAAATAAACTGGCTTGAAGACATTTATAAATAAAATAAGAATGAAGGAATACGATAAAATAGTAAATAGTAATTAAAAGTCGATAAACCATATAAGAGTAAATCAGAAAGGTAGTATGTATGTAGGTAATAATCTATCTATATATAAAAGTGAAAATATCTGTGTTAGTGTCTCTCTGTACATTTCCCTACCAAATAACTTTGTCAATTTTCGGTCTAGAGACTCGAGATTTGACATAAGGGATATTGAGATTTGGGAAAATCTTTCGGACAGAAATTTGGCTGTCAAGATTCAAAGTTCAACGATTTGACTGTTGAATACTCTACCAAACTCCTCCACTAATTTTAGGTCTAAACACTTGAAATTTTAAATGTCGGTTACTTGGACATGAATCAAACGTTTTAATTTGATTGGAGCCCAAAACAATAAATGTTAAGGGGTAAAAAATTGGAGTCAAAGTAAAAAAAAAAATGACCTCTGTGGTCTCTACCAAATTACTCAGCCAATTTCTGATCTAAACATTTGAAATTTTACATTAAGGGTATTCAAAGATAGGGCAAACTTTTTCATTGGTTTGCGTCGAAAATCTGAGCTGTTAAGGAGTCAAAGTTCAAAAGATTTTACCTTTGCGGTGTGTAGCAAACTACTCGGCCTATTTTTAGTCTAAATATTTGAAATTTATGCTATGCATAACGGGTATTCAGACATGCGGCAATCGTTTTAATCAGTTTGGAGGCGAAAATTTGGGTCTAAACATTGAAATTTTAGATGTAGGTAACTTGGATATGGGTAAAACTTTTTATTTTGATTTGAGACCAAAATAATAAATGCTAAGTGGTCAAAGTTAGGGTCAAAGTTTAAAAAAATTCACCTCTGCGGTCTCTACGAAATTACTCAGACAAATTTTAGTTTTAAACATTTGAAATCTTACATAAAGTGTATTCACACGTAGGGCAAGATATGAACAGTTCATAGGGTCTGAGCAAAGCCGGGGGCTGAAGTGCTAGTAATCTATATATCTATAACAGTGAAATTGACTCTCCGTGTGTCTGTCCGTGTAAACATTTCCCTACCAAATTACTCTGTCAATTTTCAGTCTACAGACACGAGATTTGCTATAAGTGGTATTTGAAAACTGTACCAAACTCCTCCGCCAACTTTGGGTCTAAACACTTAAAACTTTAGATGTTGGTTACTTTGAGATAGGTCAAACTTTTTAATTTAAGTTGAGCCCAAAACAATAAATCTTCAGAGGTCAAAATTGCAGGCAAACATTTTAAAACTTTAACCTTTGCGGTCTCTACCAAATTACTCAGCCAATTTTTGGTCTAAACATTTGAAATTTTACATAATATGTATTCAGACATAGGGCAAACTTTTTAATCGGTTTTTGACCTAAACTTTGGCTGCCGAGGGGTCAAAGTTCAAAAGATTTGACCTTTGCAGTCTCTTGCAAACTATTCAGCCAATTTTTGGGTCTTAATATTTGTAATTTTACATAAAGGGTATTCGGACATGCAACAAGCTTTTTAATTAGTTTTTGGGTGAAACTTTGGCTGCGAAGAGGTCAAAGTTGAAAGAGAGGACCTTTGCAGATTCTACCTCCGCCAATTTTGGGTTAGTCAAACTTTTTAATATATATATATATATATATATATATATATATATATATATATATATATATATATATATATATATATATATAAAATAAAAAAAAGTTACAATATGTTTACTAAGGTAATCAAAATGGTAAACTTAAAATATATTATAAATATTAAAGAGTTAATATTTACAAGTAAAATAAACTCAGCCAGATGTAAAAAGCTCAATAAAACCGAAAAGGAAATAGAGCTTATAATATGAACAAATGATTAATAAAACATGTTAAAAGACATCTTGAAAAAGAGTCAAAAACATATTTAATTTTAAAAAGGAAGCACAAGATAAGTAGATAGTCCTTAATCCGTGGAGTTTCGAAGAAATACTCTCCTTCTCATCAGAGGGCAGGAATTAGCAAAATGCAGGATCGGATTTTGCATATAAAAGTATTTAATGAAACTACAAGTAAGTCAAAGATCTTACTTGGTTAAAAAAAAAGGGTGAGGTAAGGGGAACAGGAGGCAAAAGAAAAATAATAAAAAGATTTCACATGAATGGATAGTCCGGTGAAGGGTAAAAATCGAAAAATGGTAAAATCCAAAACGGTCGAATTTAAAATTTCAATCCAATGGGTAAATTCCCAAATCATCTAAAAGGCAGAGTTCCTTGGAAAAAAGCGCAAATGGAATTCCATGTTTTATTAATCATTTGTTCATATATATATATATATATATATATATATATATATATATATATATATATATATATATATATATATATATATGCACATAAAATTATGAACATTACATAGGATCCGAGCAAAGCCGGGCTGAACTGCTAGGAAAAAATATGGGTCACTATGAAATAATTGGGATCATTAAAGATGAAAGTGTAGTATTTGCTCTGATACTGCACTTCAATTTTTGTTCTCGGTTAGTGAAGAGGAAACCTTTCACGAGTGAGAATTTTTATTTTTGTTCCTTTTCTCCACATTAAAATGTGGTACAATATCTTATCAACACCGAGTTGGCCGATAGTTTCGTGATCACCACGTTTCGACTAGTCTTTCTCTGTTTTCTTACGCGCTCACGTTGCTTTAAGATCCGTAGAAAGAAGAGATGAGTACGGTCCAGTCGACGAAGGTTGGATTTGTTGCTGTATCGACAAAATTAGTGTATAAAATCTTTCAACTAATTTTTGAAGCTAAGCGCTTCAATATAGAAAAACCAGGAAAAAAAACAAGTCAACGCCATAAATACATAAAAATCTATTTTACCGCCCAAAAAACAGATGTGGAATCCATATTATTATTTACATACCTAAACCGGAAAAATACAAAACTATTTTCTTTTGTTTTCATTTGGGCTTTTAAATAAAACTAGCAAAAGTACCCGTCGTTGACTGGGTTCAAAAACAGCCTACAGAAAATGGACTCTGATTTATGAAAGTATTATAGGTTATGAAAAGGAAGGGTTGTAAAGAGATAGCTTCGATTTTGGCGGTATCAAAACCAAAGCAAAATATGACGAAAGTAAAAATAAAATAGATAAACCCCATAATTTATTATACCATACCTGTTCACACTGAAACACTTATCACAGTATTCCGTGGATCTATATTAAAAAACCTTGTTAAACTTTGTGACATATTTCCATTCTATGGAGGTCATGCGCGAACGAACACCCCATAATTTTATTATACCATATTTCTTCAAACTGAAACATAATTATCAAAGTATACTTACGCAGGTAGATATGAAATGTCTTTATTAAAGTTTGTGCCTATTTCCATTCTTTGGAGGCCAGGCGCGAACGCAGAACCCACAATTTTATCATACCATCCCTATTTAAGTTAAAACATACTTATCAAAGTATTATTATGTACATCTATATCAAAAACACTTGCAAACGTTTTTTTATTTTTATATTTCCATACTTTGTGGACCAGGCGCGAACGTAGACCCCACAATTTTAATGAACCACCGTTCTTCCAGATCAAACATACCCATTCCTGTGTCTCGATACATCTTCTATCATTATATGTAATCAGTTTTTTAAAATAGTCAACCATATAGGAGCCTATTCGAGACCAGACAAACGCACACACACATACACACACACACATACACACACAGACATTCAGCTTTAAACTATAGATTTAAAAAAAAACACTTTCTTAATCTAACCATTAACCACAGATTCGGGGTGTATTGCCGCCCTATAGTTTGGGTTAGGGTAATTGTTGCTATTAATAACAGGCACATATTGTACCGAGTTCACAATCAGTTTCGCGGCGTTATAACAGCAGTAAAATAGACGTCCAACATATGGCCATAATGATTATATATACAGGGTGGCCACAAAGTCACGTACCAATGTTAATTAAAAAAGTTAAAAAATTAAAAAAGTTATAGTAGTAACATTTATTCAAATTCAAAGTATTGGTGCGTGACTTTGTGGCCACCCTGTATAATAGATCCACTTCTAGGTCAACCTTAACTCGGAATGATAGTATTTGTCATGTTCATTTCTTTTAACCATTTGTTAATTGATGAGTTTCTAGAGAGGTTATTCATCGAAAAGAATTCACTTAATTTAATCACCAGAGGTTTATGGTTTATGGATAATGGTTTAGGATAATTCAATTCAGTGAAATTGTAGCCCAAAAATATATGTATGGCGTTCCGATTAAACCCCACCGAGTTTTTATGTTTCTACTTCATTTATATTTTGTTTTAGTTCAATTCTAAAACCTTTGTAGTTTCCAAGATCGGTCATTAAATTCGATTGACATGTAAGTCAATTTGTATACAAGAGAACCAAAATCAATAATATATGTCTATTTTTAATGGATGTTTATATTTACTTGTTTGATTGAAAAGATTTGTGCGGTTTGTAGATTAAGGAGGTCTTTTTCATTTCAAGTATTTTTCATTTCTTACATACATAGGAAATTACAATACGAGGTGCTTTCGATAAATTGCCAGACATTTTTTTTCGTACAGGCATTTAATATTGTCGTAGACTCTTGAAAATTCAGTATGGTGTTGCTATACATATTATGAGATGACTGACCAGTTTTTATGATTGCAGGTTCAAATGAACAGTTACACCAGGAATTTGAATACACCCTACTAAAGCCTGATTGTCGCAGCTGATGAATTTCAACAATGCAATCTGTACGTGATGACACTTTAGAAGAATGATACGCAATAAAATTATGTTTTAAACTTGGAAGAAATGACACGGAAACGTATGGAATGCATCAAACTGCTTTTGGGCCATCTTCCATGAATCGAGCTTCAGTTGTTAACTGACATAAAGGTTTTTTTGTGTTTTTTACACAGTGATCACCACTTATCAAGGCCCGGAAGCCACTCAGGGATAAGGGTTATTACAAGTACATTACGTTAGTGTGGAGATTTGATGAAGTGTTTACTTAAGGGGGCGGTTCATTAGGAATTTGTTAACATTGGACTTGAAGACATCCAAGTTGTAGTCCGGTGGGAAGCAGGCAGACGGAACAGAGTTCCACAGGCGTGCAGTTCTAAGAAAGAAGCTTTGTTCATGGAATCCGCGTTTTGATTTAGGCACAGATATAGAGTGGAGGAAATTTTTCACAGTGGATTCAGCTAGACGGGTGTTTTTCGTGAAAGATTGGCGAGGGGGACCAGAGATTGGAGTTCAGATGAGCACCTGCCATAGAAATAACGATAAAACAAGGATAGGCTCGCAACGTCTCTTCTGTGGGAGAGAGGTTGCAAGGTAGAGAAAAGGGCACCCCTACTAAGCCACGAAGTCTATTTTGTACTCTGTCAAGGCAGGATAGGCTGTTTTTAGCAGCTCCTGTCCAGATATGGCAACAGTATTCCATCCTTGGACGTACTTGGCTTTTATATAGATAGAGAATTGCATCAGTAGTGAGATATCTTCTGGAGCGGTAGAAGGATCCCATCATCTTTCCAGCGACCATGGCAACAGACTTTATGTACGTGTTCCATTTCATATCAGGAGTAAAGGTTAAACCCAGAAGCTTGTCAAAACACGGGGCCTCACCCAGACGGGTTCAAGGAAGGCAGGAAGTCGGTGAAGGATGATGAGATGTGTGGGAGGAATAAGGAAGTCAGAACACCAGAGTTGATTGGCCAAATAAAGAATTTCATACATAAGGACCGTCAAATGTTTATAGAGACAATAAGTGTATAGTTTGATATCAGTGTGGGAACTATACACATTATTATTCGCAAGAAACTGAAGATGCGGAAGAATTGCGCGAAGTTTTTTCATAAAGGTGTTCAGAGAATACCAAAAAGAAAGTCATTGTCATAACAGACGGTAAATGGTCGAGCTGCTCAATTCAGGGTTTCATGCGTGTACTATCAATAAAAGTGACCTTATGAAAAAGTCTGGAAACTTATTGAAAGCACCTTGTATATACAAAAAACACTACAAGTTTTCATTACAAGAGGCCTAAAGAATACACATATAAAGTTTGGCTATTCTGAGTTTATATATTATGTATTTATCTGACGCAAAAGAATGGGGTCTAGATAATTTTAAACACACAGTTCACAACGGGTTGAAATCTAATGTTTATGTACTATTAATTAAAAATATCTGCCTAAAATATATTGATTAATAAACTAATAAAATAAAATACGCATCAAGTGCGCTTGAAACCAAATCACACCGTAATATTAGTAAAATAAACAAATATTTTACTTCTTTGATATTTATCACAAATATATTTCGGAGGTATACTCCATCTTCAGTGTGTTGTTTTGTTTCTTTTTTTCCTTTTCTTCTTCCTTGCCATGTTGTAAAGTGTGTATTTTATTTTATTCAAATTAAAACAACGTTTCTATTTAACTCTCATTCTTTATTAATAAACTATTTTTTTTACAAACGTACGTGTATTTTTGCTATAAATCAATGGCTGAATAAAACGCCCTTGTAACAATGCTGTCTCAAGGGAAAGTCTCTGGTAGTCACAAATGGTTATATAACAATAACCGAATAAGATAGCGTTGTTGGTTAAGGATTCAGGATCAGAGAAAAATTAGCCGCGGGAGAATATACGGCATAATCACATTAATACACCGGTTCTCAGATCACCGAAGCTAAGCAATATTGATCCTGGTAACTACCAGATGTTTGGGAATACCAGGTGTCAAACAGCACATTCCATCCAAGATACAAATATTCACTCCCCTTCTATTTATGCTGATGAGGAGAAGATATCCAGAAATATTCTACTTATTTCTTGATGATTTTATTTGTAAATATCGCATGAATAAAAGGATATTGTTTCCGAAACGATCGTACGTGTAAACATGATTTTGTTATGTTTCCTCCCACGAAAACTTGATTGCTAATTTGACACACTTTCTATATATAGCTCTAGGTAATTATACTTATTAAGCTTATCTTAACTGCAATACTCAAAGCACAGCACATTTAAATATGTTTTACTGAGACTTTGCTCATTTAGACCTTGTCTATTACACTCTATAATATATATATATATATATATATATATATATATATATATATATATATATATATATATATATATATATATACAGAGGGAGATATTACACTCTATAATGTATATATATATATATACAGAGGGAGATAGATAGATAGATAGATAGATAGATAGATAGATAGATATGTATATATGATTTATTTCTGTTATGTATTTTGTTAAATATCTTGGCCGTGTCTACTGAGAAATCATTTATACCCAAGCGAGCAACTGACCGAACGCAAGTCAGCAAGAAATAATTATCAAATGTACTAAAATGTCATTTAAAAAAGAAAGAAAAATATGAATCTGACATCCTCTTTAATACCTAGGTCGTGTGTAATGAGAAATGGTTTTGACAAAAGCGTAGGCCTGGCAACAAATGTAGAAACAACATAAAATAATTATCAAATGAACCAGAAGGTTATTTGAATAGAAATTATAAATATGACGCAAGCCCTTGTGTTGGAAGAAACAACCAACTTGATCAATTGTCAAAAAGAAGATCGGTTAAAAGTATGATATTGGAAAGGTTATGTTTGGTAAAAGATTACACAGGTGTAATAAAGCCAAACCAAAGTCAAGTCAATTCAGTGAAACGACAATGGCTGAATAAAACAGCCTTGCCGTGTGACTAAAGTGAGAATGCCATCCAAAAGAGGCGTTTCAGATCGTCACAAATGGTTATATAATAACAAGAAATACTTATCGGAGCTGGGTGATGATTTGGGTCTGAGAAGAATTAATCCGCCGAATTCACGTGTAAGCACCTCTCTTTTAACAACCAACCACTCATTGCTGCCACCCATAATAAATATGTTCTTATATTTTCATATATAAGTGTGCCATCACACATTTTAACACAGTAGAAATATAATAAAATAAAAATAAAATAAAAACAACAGCATGTAACTAAACGGTAAGAACGATCTGTACTTATCTGCCCGTTAGTTAGTGGCATACTTTAAATATGTCTACATATAAGAATGGCTTCAATTTCTTTGGTGTCACTTTACTGAACATGATTAATTATTTTTTGCCACATTATGTAAAGTTTGCTTAATTTTGTATCTACTGATTTATTTTTATTTATTTGCAGTGTTACTATTGTTTTATTTTTTACTTTAATACAACAAGACCGAATGCCCACAGCCCACTCGGGAATGCTGATCACGTTGTGATAATGGTTTAAATCGCCCTTAATTCTCGACCCAAAACTGAAGACCCACTGCTCAAAATAACGAGGTATTACAAAAAGGCTATCTGGGACGCCATCAGAGATCTCATTAGAGATGCTCCATGGGGAAATATCTTTTCTCTTCCAGCTGAACAGTGCGCAAATGAGACCACTGAATGGTTCAAAACTGCAATTGAAGACAATGTTCCCACACGGAAATTCTCTAGCAAGCCCCACTCTCCACAATAGTTTACTTCTACTTGTGCAGCTGCCATTGCGCAAAGGCAGCATGCGTACCGCAGATTTAACTGACATAAGTCCAGTTCAAACAGACAGAAGTATATAGAAGCCATAAGTAATTGTAAGAGAGAAATAGATACAGCTAAGACAGAATACACTGAAATCACCAGAAAACGCATCGAAGCACAGAAATTAGGAACTCATGATTTTTGGAATATCTACAACAGTGTAGTAAATAATGGACAGTCAACGATTCCCCCACTATCATACGATAACGAGGTTGTTTGCACGGCAACCGAGAAGGCTAACCTGCTCGCCAGTCGGTTTGCCTCAAACTCCACATTGGACAGGCACACCACTCTCTCCCTGACTTTCCTTTACGGACACACGCCACATTAGATGACTTGAAAATGACCCCTTCCCAGGTATATGGTATCATAAAAAATCTAGACACTTCAAAAGCATGTGGATCCGATCTCATCCCGGTTGGGCTATTAAAAAGTGCTCCGCTGAGGTTGCTCCAGTTCTCTCCAAACTTTACAATAAATGCCTTAACGAATCTTGCTTTCCTGACTGCTGGAAAACTTCTTCTGTGTTACCAGTTTTCAAGAATTTTGGCGAAATAACCGACTCATTAAATTATCGCCCCATTAGCCTTCTCCCGCTTTTCGCCAAAATATTTGAGTCCTTCATTAATCAAGCTCTAGTCCATCACCTTACAGCTGCCAAACTCCTGACCGACAATCAGTATGGACTTAGGCAAGCCCGTTCCACAGCAGATATCCTAACTGTAATCTTTGAACGTATATACCGTTCACTGGTCAAAAGAGGAGAGGGTAGAGTGGTAGCCCTCGATATATCTAAGGCTTTTGACAGGGTATGACATGATGGTCTTCTAAGGAAAATTAGATCATATGGTATGGAAGAATACATAATGTAATTAAATCTTTCTTACGTCAGAGAAAATCCAAGTTGTCCTTGACGGACATACATCTAAACAATATGACATAAATGCGGGAGTACCTCACGGGTATATCATTGGACCTTTATTATTCCTGATATTCATAAATAACCTCCCTGATAAAATTGATTCTGAGATGCGTATATTTGCTGATGCCACCGCTCTCTATAACAGGAATTAGGGGAAAACAAATGAACACATTTCTAAAGAAATGGCAGAAACACTAGAGGATGACCTCCAATCTGTAGTGGAATGGGGACAAAAATGGATGGTCACATTCAATGCTGCCAAGACTAAGCGTGTTTCCTTCAATAATTACAAGAAACCTTCACTACCACCAATAGCAATAGAACACATTACCCGAAAGTACTTCTTTTAAACTCCTCGGCCTAAAGTTTACAGGGAATATGAACTGGAATAGATACATTGAGAGCATTGTCAAGGCTGATGCGAAAACGGTGGCTCTCTCTACCGTGCTAGGAAGCTACGCCTGAAAGTACCCTGTACCGCTATAAAGCCACCATTCGCCCATGTGGAGTACTGTTGTCATATTTGGGCTGGTGCATGTGCTACTTGTCTCTCGCCCCTTGACAGGGTTCAAAAGAGAGTCGCCAACCTGATAGGTCCTGAACTATCATCTAAGCTTCAGCCTCTGTCCCATCGACGAAATGTTGCATCCCTCTACCTGTTTTACAAGTACTTTAATGGTGAATGCTCTGACGAACTACAAGCACTTGTATCCCCTCGACGTGAATACCCCCGACAAACTCGACAAGCAGCTAAATCCCACCCCTTCACAGTAGAGATCCCTAGGTGTAAGAAAGCATTCTTCCCCAGAACTGCTAGACTTTGGAACTCCCTTCCAAGATTCTGCTTTCCCAACTGTACTGACATGCAGAAGTTCAAGTGTAATGTGAACAAACATCTTGCTACTCATCTCCCTTCATAATGCCCCTGCAATTATGTCCCCGATAGTAGCCCCCTACTTCAAAGTGGCACTGTGCCTTGTTTGGGGTGAAAATTAAATTAAAAAAAAAAAAAACTTTTTTAAAACGAGAGAAACGTTGATATTATTTTGTTTTCAAAATGACCTACGTATGGTACACCTTTATAAGCGAAGTTACAACACAAAATTTTGAAAAAACAACAAACATTTGTTTAAAATTAATATTTCGGCGTAATACGACATCACCACACTTTTCTTTTTCCATAGTGGTATGTAAAAGAATTCCGTAGTAGAAAATCCGCGTGTTGTTCTCAACGGTGATATTTTCTAATGTCCGGAAAAAAATTACGCTTGGCGCGTATGGTATGAAAATCAAAGTTGTGGTCTCCGTGATAAAAGCGTTGTTTAAATTTAAATTTTTTAAACACTGAAAACACAACCTTAACTTTCATACGACGCGCGCCAAACACTTATCTGCTATTTATTCTTCCTCGATAAGTGAAGTTCTCATTTTCGTTGCATTTCAAAGCGAAGACATGTTTATAGGAAATTATGTATTCGCTGGCCAGGGAAAACATCGATTTGTGTGGTTTATGTTTAATAGAATCGATTGAATTTATAATCTTTAATAGAATCAAATGTTTTGTTTTTATTAACGTTTTATTTCCTTCCTTCTAATATCTACATAAGTTTATGTATTATATTATTTAATTTTCGATTTTTTTTGTTTTATCGAACATTATTTAACGTATAATAAAAAGAATTTTAAAGTTCTGTTTTTTTTTAGATGAGGGTTTATCATTTATATAACTTTATTATTATCGGTCTATTGTTCTCATATTGAGTGTTATTTGTGCAACGTTTTGGTGGGCTTGGCTTCGACCGTCCTCAGGCATGTTTGTTGTTGTTTTGAAAAGAAAACAAAAAACAACCAGCATGCCTGAGAACGGCCGAAGTCCAATCCGACCAAAACATTGCTCAAATAACAATCAAGATTAGAACAATAGTCCGATCAATACAAGTTATATAAAACGATTTTAATTTACAAAATGCTATTTTGAAAAAATCGTTTTATTAGGAATATAAACTTATTATTTTTCAATCAAATAGCTTGATTACCTACTCTAGTCGGGAATCCATTGCGGTGCACTTAGAGGAAGGTTCACATTCCTCCCCGCAGTGACTTAGTCCACAATACATTGCACCGTAGAGAACATATTGTTGATTTTATCGAATTATTTGTATATAATTGCTTGAATTAAAAATTAAAATTTGAAAGTCAAGTATCATGGTACAATTGTGTTCTAAAACAAAACATTCATTTTGAATGCGACCCTGACTTATCAAATAAACTACTGTTGATATTACGAAATTATTTTTACATAATGTCTTGAATTAAAATTATAAATACAAAAGTCAAGTATCATGGTTGAATTGTGCTCTCAACAGATGCATTCATCTTGAACGCGCTCCGATCATATCAAAGAAACTACTGCTAATTTTATAAATCAACCTGTTCTAATTGTGCGGCGAAAAAACTTCTCACATGCACTCGGAATATTGGGCTGCATGAGGTTTACTTAGTCAAAATACCCTGTCCCTTCTTTCATCAGAATTTTTGATTATCGATACTATCGAAGATATTCTGATACGAAACCTATCTGAAAACACTGCCAGATACATAATGTACATTTGTGTGAAATCACATAAAAATCGGCCTCGCTGTTTCGGAGTCCATAGAAAACGAATTTACACTCACAGACAAAGTTCCTTAGTTTTAATATATATATATATATATATATATATATATATATATATATATATATATATATATATATACATTACAGCCTACATCAAAAACTGTTGATTAAGGTAACTACTTTAAATGTTGTATTCCTTGCTTGAAAAATAATTATTTTTTTGTTTTGAAAATTATATTTTCTGAAAGTAATTTAAATATATAACCTGTATCTTTTTAATTTTCACTATCTAGCCATTTTATTTGGCTGGGATTTTTTTATAGAAAAATATAGCCTGGGTGGCCGGCATTGCTCGGGTGTTTGTAGGTGTGTGTTGAGCAAAAAAAAAAGTTGTAGTAGGCAGGACGGCTCGAACCCGTACCGCGAAGGAGGAAGAGAAAGCGAAAAAAATGCAATAAAAAAACGTAACGAGTTAGCTATTGCGCCCCTCGCCAAACCGGAAGTGACGTGTGTTTAAATTAAGTCAATGACTTTCGAAAATATCGGCGACAAAAGAGATCCGTCCCAGTAGAAAATGCCCAGTTGAGGGTGAAGGAATTAAAGTTTTTAGCCAATTTTCTATATTTGTCGTCCGAAGGGTCAAGGTTCAAAATGATACCGTGAAAAACCGTCGTCTCTGTCGAAATTTTTTGCAAGATATACATACATACATACATACATACATACATACATACATATATACATACATACATACATACATGCATGAAAAGAAATGAAGAGAACATGAACTGACATGAAAAATGAAATATGAAATAGATAAATAAATAAATAAATAAAAGAAAAGAAAAGGAGATGCTTATGCATAATAAATTATCTCTAAATGAAATCTTATTCTAAAGTTTAAAAGGTGGTGGTGGTGGGAATAGGGGGGGAACAAACATAGGGGGTAAAGAAAAAAGAAAAGAAAAGAAGAGAAAATATAGAAAATAAAATAAAATGAAATAAAAGAAGGAAAGAAGGAAACAGGGGAGGAGAGAGAAGAAAAGAAACAACAAGGACAAGGAAGAGGGAAAGCCAGAAATTTGTAATTTTGTAAGACCTATAATCATAGATTCCCATACCAGTTGATTTGTTGGATAACTTTATCCTAAAGCATATATATATATATATATATATATATATATATATATATATATATATATATATATATATATATATATATATATATTCTGAATAAAGTTCAGTTTTGGTATAGATCGTATTCCTTATTTTTCTTCTTTTTTTACAATGAATCTTTTACAGTGTTCGAATACTTTATTAAAATCTTTGAATTATTAGTGACAGTCAGACTGTCTGACAAATCAAGCTTGTTTGCTCCTACCTCGTGCATGACATCACTTTCAATGAACGGGCCTGCTTAACGAAGGTCGTGCTTCAACCCGATTGCCATCAATATGAATGGCTATATCTTTCGACAGATATTAGTTTCCGAGTTGCTTACGTCGTCTTCGCGGTCGGTTTTGATCATCGGGTCGAATCAGCCAAGTATGCAAACCAACATTTGGCGCTACACGTGTTGGGAAGATGAGGGGGTGGGGGAGAAGGGGAAAGTTGTAGAGAATAGACATAAGGGTTGGATAAGAGGTGCCATTCTATGTATTGTCTCAGACGCGCAAGAAATGCTTTTTCGAACCGCGGCCATGCCAAGGAGTGGCGGACGAGGGATAGAAAATGTCTACGGGCTCAGAGATTGGGGGTAATTGAAGGCGAGCGAACGAAGGTGATGTGGGGGGGGGAAGAGATTACCATTTGGGTTGAATTACTTACGACTATTTGCATTTGTTGAAAGTAAAACTCGTCTTTTGAGCCAACAATCCGTGATGATCTCTGTAAACATTCGAGATAAGTTGCTTATAATTAAGTGCGACCTTTACCAATGAAAACCGAACGCGAAGTTACTTCACTTAATGTCAAAAAAACACACAATCTCACAACACTAAATGCAAAATTAAAAATGGAGGAAAACTATAGAACACAGTGTATTATTATATTCTCTTATATGAAAATTTTTACATACAATGTATTTGTTTATTGATAATATATTTTTATAGGCTTCCTAAATGTTTAGTACAAGTCTATCTCTATTTTCCCCCTTCTCTCGCTGTCTCTGTCTGTCTGTCTCTCTTTATATATATATATATATATATATATATATATATATATATATATATACCAATTTAAACGTATTCGAAAGTGATAACTAATGAATTAAAGAAGATTATTAAGAGTGCTCAATAAAATAAGATCAAGATATATTTTTATTGATATAAACAAATTTACATGATCCTGACACGGGTTTGAGGACTGGTTTTTATCTTTGGATTTGCCGGAGACTTCTGATTTAACCGACAATTTGAAACTTTAGCCTGTCCAGTTTCGTAATATCGTAAACTTGTTTATATATATATATATATATATATATATATATATATATATATATATATATATATATATATATATATAGCCGCCACACAAGTTGCTGACCATTCCAAGTCAAAAATGTTGGCAGGGTCATATTCAAATAGATCTTACCCTTATTGGCTATAACCATGTCCCTCCTGCTGCTAACCCTGCCCGCCCTACACTCATGTTTCCATCATTCACACTGAGGAAGATCGAAGGATCGGTCGAAAATATGTTCTTTTGAAATTTATTTGACTTGTGATCAGAATTACGTAAAAAAGAAAAGAATTATGTATTTAGAGCATCGAAAGAAAACATTAAAGAAAAAAAGGGGCAGAAATAATAATTGTATGGGTTCTAGTTTACAGAAAGAAAAATGAAAAAAGGTGGTTGATTTGCCGTAAAAAAAACTGTGGATAGAGAGATAATGAAAAAGAAAGAGACAAGTTGAAATACACGAATTGTTTTGACTGTTCATTAGAGACGCGACGTATAGAAAACTTGTCTTAGCCTAATTTAAGCGTATTTTGTGTTTTGGTTTTAACAAATGATGTTATTTTCTGCAGTTTTATGAGACTTTTGAAAATGTATGTATGTTGTTTTGCAGGTTACAATTAAATGTTAATTGCTAGAGAAAACGTTGTGTTGGACAGTGGTTACTGTTTATAAATGTATGTTGCGTTTTTTTTAAATGTAATTTGTATTGCAAAAATGTTTATGTATGTAATTGCTTGTATCCTCTCGTATAACTGACTTACAAAACATAGGAAATTATACAGAGAAAAAATAGATATTGCAGAATGATTGATAGATAAATGGAAAGAAACGGAAATTTGACATATAGTATTTGAACATGAGGGGTCAGCGAGTTAGGGGGGGTCAAAGGTTAATGGAACTTTTGTTCGGCATTCATTTTATGGTTTCGAAGTGATTTGCATATTTATTTTATATTTTTTTGTTATCGTTTAGGGTTTTTAGATTTTCTCTTCGGCACACACGTGGTCGATGGAGATTTCGTGCTCCTCGTATTTGGGAAAGTTTTGTTCTGGCGGTTATGCTGCATTCGCTGATTATTGCCATAAATTTGGGTCAGAGGTCGCCCTGCATAGCGAAACACGAGGGCGGGGTCACTTGGTTGTGCTGCGGCAAGTTGCAAAATGACGCAATTTGTTGGTGAGCAAAAAAGCCTCCAAACACGGTTAGTGGGCATTAGTATGGCAAATAAAGCCACGAAAAGCGATCACGAAAGGTCAAGAGGTAATAGAATAGATGAAGACGAAATACGTAACGTATTAGATGGTTCACGAGCGGGAGTGATAGTATAACAAAATATCTGTTTAGTTCTTTTGTGAGTATATATGGGGGATTGCCCTGTCCTGATTCTGTTGCGTCTCGGTGGGGGTATGGGGAGATTAACACACGCTCCACGGCTGATAGTTAGGGAATTAATAGGCGCCAATCCACAGGGCGCCTGAGAGGGTTAAGGTTAGTTAAGGGTGTGATATTTTTCCAGATCTGTGCCGAGTGCTGTGATTTTCCAAGCTTGGTAATCCGAGTTAATCAGTACATTAGAAGATATCTTATGTATTATAGTGCTGCCTTTTGTAGATTTCGTAGGTAGAGGTTTTCCTGTTTTGTTTCCATGGATTATAGTATGTTTGATTTGAAGTAATGTGAGTTTGTGACGGAGATATGAGGACTTAGCCTAAACATCCAGGAGAGAGGAGAGTGAGAGAAATCCGGTGGACGAAAGAGTCGTCCTGAGGTCAAGAGGTATTGAAGGCCTCCGTGTTTATGTTTGGAGATTTTTTCTTCGGCGTTGAATAGTGCCGACGGGAAAGTAGTACCTTCATGCATGAAAATGTTTTCTGCGATGCTATGGGCCAATGCAGGAAGCCGCAGTCACCGGTGGGGAGTGATGGTACGCTCCACATGGTGGGGGCGAGCGGTTACGAGGGGCATGATGACCAAGAGAAATTATTTGGAGAAAGTATGGAAACGATGATGGTGATTTTTTAAATTTTCTTTGCTCGGCAGGGTGTGGATACCTAAATACCTTCCCCATAAATGCCATAAGATAGGTAGTAAGGAAAAATGTATGATACATTTTTGATAAATATTTTTGATAAATAGAGAAAGGGTGTTGTGTGTCAGTAACGCGGTTAACGCGATACTGAGTTGAACCCAACTTACTTGCATTGAGCAGGTGGAGAAAGGTCAAGGTGTTACTGGTTACATATCAGACTCAGTGACTTCCACTGACAGAGCCTGCACCTGTACTGAGACTAAAGCTGCCTTCAGGACTGCCAGCAACCAATAGAAAAAAGTAATAAAGAGCGAGAATTGTATGCTCAGTCTGTCAAGTCCAAAGTAGATAGATAGCGGCTTGGTTTCCATCAGTTTTAGCAAATAACAGTCCTGAATAGAAACGTGTGCTCTATCCGAACCACAATCAATGGATCTGGGGTAATCTCGTCAGCATCGGAAAAAGCCAAACTCTTCGTCAAGAACCGTGAAGCTAATTCTACTCTATGCGTTCAGGGCTGCCTTCCCCATATTTCCTCCTGTGTCTGAAAACACGCTATGCGACATACAAATATCTGTGCGTGATGTTGCCAAGCTAATCAAAAACCTTGATTCCAATGCTCATCTGGAACCGTAGAGATCAACGTCTCTATCCACCGCGCCATGGGCCCCCAAGGGCGATCAAGGTTGGATTTTTTTTATCTTATAAATCCACGTTTATTTGTTACCTAACCCTCCATGGTTGGGTCCGTACCGAATGGTATATACATTATTTTAATTGGCATTCATTATTGAGATGAGTATTATTTATATTAATTTATTTTATGGCGGAAATCGATTACAAATTAAAAATAAAAAATAAACTAAGATGAATGTACAAAATGTTTAACGATTTTTTTCTCTATCTCCCAACTAATATTATAGTCAGTACTATACGAGGGCAATTTGAAATAGAACAATAAAACATTTTTAAAAAGAAAAAGAGACATAGTTCGATTAATACTGAAACTGGACTTTATTCAATATAAAATATAAACATTACCTATGTAAAATTAAGTAATTTTAAAGCAATATACAATTTAATACTGATAAAACTGAATTATGAATTTAGGAAACAAACAATTAAAGAACATATTAAACATCAACGATGAATAATTTTAAAAGTGAAAACAAACAATAATTTTAAGAATGAAAACAAACGATGTTTTTTTTTCATTCTAATATACTTGACACCGCTTTTGTTTGGAAGTAAAGAAAAACGTAAGTTAAAACACAGTTGGAACATTAGTAACTTATCTTGTCTTTGGTAACATTTATCTTCGGCGCAGGAATACAGTGTAGTATCTGTTCTGATACTACACTTCATTTGTTCTGTCCTCGGTCAGAAGATAAATCCTTCATGACTGAGACAATTTTTATTTTACTTTTGTTTCCATCCAGAATGACCGTTTTGGGGGAACTAGATTCTCACATTAAAACCCGACATTGTATCTAATTGTTCCCTCGTGGGGAGGCAAGTAAATAATTTTTTTCAAAAATATTTTTGACAAATATTCTCATGTAAAAATTATTTGTTTATAATTCTAAAAAGAAACAATCAATTTTAATATATAACGTTTAGTCACTGGTAATTTTCTTAATAGCCGCGTGGTGAATAATTTTCAAACCGACTTTAGAAAAATATATAGAACTTTAAAATATTTGGAAATACTCAATGAAAGTTATTATTTATTATTAAAAGACATTTTGAAAATTATTCTTATGTAAAAATTATTTGTTTAATTTTAAAAACTAAAACAAAATTAAATTACATGTTCAACCTTACTGATAGACAATTATTCTTATGTAAAAATTATTTGGTTATAATTTAAAAAAAAACTAAAACAAAATTAAATTTTCAACCTTCCTGATAGACTTTTAAGCTTTATAAGAAAATAAACAATTAAATATATCAACATAATATTTGCTGTATTAGCAATAAATAGTATTGTTTCTTTAATTTATATTAACAATATTATCAAACGTTATGAAAGTACTTGAATACAGTTCTAATTAAATACATGTTTAAGTATTAACAAATAACATTACTTACTTTACTATATTTGGTTGGAAAAAAAATGTCCCTTCTGATGGCACGTATTCAAATTGAGACTTGCTTCTCTTTAGGAAAAGGAAATTTATGTATTTTGGAACCTTTTGGGATACTTTCCCCGGCAATTTGAAACAACGCAAGAATAAACAATGTTAGACATCAAACTGAAAACTAGACGAAACTGCTGCTGATAAGGGACCGTTAACCTAGACCATATACCTACAAGTGGATCTGATAATGACGTCACGCTCTCACGTACATCGGTTTTCTTTACTCTCGGTAGCCACGACCAAACTCCGCGCGTAAATTTCTTCTTTTTTTTTTCTTTTTTATTAACTGCAAAGAATTTTTTAAGTCTTGAAAATTCACGCGTTTATTTTTGTTTTCTTGTTTTATTTTTGTTTTTTGTTTTTTTTCTGTTTTTTTTTTTTGTTTTTTGCATGGCGTGATCTGTAGGTTCAAACTCCGCACCTGAAATTCTTAATTCATTTTTTATTAACTGCAAAAAATTTTATAAGACTTGAAAATTTACGTTTTTTGTTTGTTTATTTGGGTTTTTTTTTTGGGGGGGGGTTGCATGACGTGGTCTGTAAGTTCAAACTCTGAACGTAAATTTTTTAAATATTTTTTCGTTAACTGGAAAAAAGTTTATTTATAAGATTGGAAAATTTACGTGTCTGTATATTTTTAAAATATCTATTATGTTAGCAATATAAAACTGGAATATTACGGTACTTTTACAAAACTTTATAATTGATGATTGAACAAACTAAACTAACAAAAGATGATTTCTTGATCGAAATTAAAAAAAATACATTTGAATTTCACTCAAGTCATTTAAAATAATAACATTTCAAATAAAACATTTTTTTAACCAGGTTTGCTTTAAACTAATTGTTTGGTATAAATTGATTATTTCCTTTAATCAAAAATTCACAGACGGTAATACATAAAGCAATTACAGTACAAAAACACATTAACATGTTTTTATATACAAAAAAACAGTTCTTAAATGTAACACTTTTCTTTCCCCGGGCTGCCTACTGTTGCTTTGATCCCACCTCCGCTACTACCATTTTCATCACCTCTCTTAACCCGGGATGAACTGTTGCTTTTATTACCCCTCCCCTTGTCCACATTCAGCAACGTCGGGTACTCCCGCTAGTATATATATATATATATATATATATATATATATATATATATATATATATATATATATATATATATATATTAGGCACCGCCAAAAATGGCCGCAAAATCAAGTTGTTGTTGTTTTTTAAAAGTAAATTACATTTATTAAAATCCATTATTTCTGAGTAACTTTTTTTTTCCAGAAAGATAAAACCCTGAATTTTATCATATAGAAAACAGAATAATGTAAAACTTTTTCTACTATTTTTAATTAAATTTTAAATGTTAAATTTTCCCCAAAAGTTAACAATTAACATTTTTTGTCTTGCACAAAAAACGTACTTAAATATTAAAAAAAAAAAGAAAGGTTTTTGAAATAATTAATTTATTTATTTATTTATTGTCTAACTAAGATTTAGGATGATTTTCTAAGAGAATATGCAAAAATATTATAAGTACCTGAATTTCAAATAATTCCACTTATTCATATAGGTAACCAGATATTTCGCGTCGATCTAGAGTCTAGATCGACACTGTTTACGTTTGCATTTGATAAGAAGAAAACTATGGAAGACCAAACAGGCCAAAAAAACTTATTTTTCAGTGACAAAAATTTCAATGTATTATTAAGCTGAGGCTGGCCAGTACCAGATGGGTGACCATTTGTATGAGTTTGGTTTTTAATGTGTATGTGTGTGGGAGCCAGGCTCCCCAAATTGGGGGGCGGCAATTTAAAGCAGAATATAAAAAAATTATTTCAGCGCGTTTGGTCCACCGTAGTCGAAAGGCGGCAAACGTTTTCAAATGGGATCGAAAAAAGTGATGCTATTTTTAACACAAAGGGCACAATATTTATCGATTTTTTTGTATCGATTATTCAAAGCATGCCCTGTTTAATAATGGTCATGCATTATTCGGCTCGCTAAAAAAAATTGTTAATTTATTTATCAAAAATTTTAAAATGGCTTTTTTCGTATAAATATTAAAAAAAATTTTTTTTTTTTTGCTTAACTTAAATTAATTATTTTACTTAACATATTCACCGAATTTCACACTTCAAAACTCAAAAGCGGGATAATTAAACACAATCGAAGTTCTGATATTCAGACGTCAAAATAAGGTATGCAAACAATTTTTTTTTAATCTATAATTCTGTCCCTTACAACAACACAATATCTTGTGTTCAGTTTCAGATGAATATTTTAAGCATATATATATATATATATATATATATATATATATATATATATATATATATATATATATATATATATATATATATATATATATATATATCAAATTGGTTAAAGGGAAAATTATTCCCAACTCGCATTTAGGTAAAAATGTACTTTCGTATAATTCATTTATAAACAAGTATCGCAAAAACAAAAACAAATAACATCTCCCTCTCTCTCTCTCTCTCTCTCTCTCTATATATATATATATATATATATATATATATATATATATATATATATATATACAGATGTCTCTCTCTCTGTATATATATATATATATATATATATATATATATATATATATATATATATAAGTGCATTTTTACTTAAATGCGAGTTGGGAATAGTTTTCCCTTTAACCAATTTGGTACCCCCATATGGGGACCGACATATACATCGCTTTTAAAATATAATTATTTATCGGCGCATGTTTCGTCGTCTACTACTCATCAGAGATACTTAATCTAGCGAGATTCGATATACATATACATTGTATGTCAGGCCATGTCATATGCTACTGGTACTATGTAACCCAGTACTACCTGCCTCATGGTCGGGTCACCGGCGACTAAACTGGTTCCCCCACCAGACTTGTTTTGTGAGGAGTGTTGCTAGTCTCCCTGAAGGATTAAAAACAAGACCTTCCAAAGGGCGAATGAGCCCTTTTTCGGGGTCAACGGCCAACTAGCACCGTGTGTGTTTGTGTGTTTGTGTGTATGTATGTGTGTGTTGGGGTGGAGAGGGCTCCCGTAAACCGTGGTGAAGGCAACTTTTCTAGGAGAAGCAAATCTCTGATTTAAAAAACCATAAAGCTGGAGTCCAGTACCCGCATTAAGCTGGTCTTCAGTTTAACTTGTTGCTGGCTATCTTGCTCTTGCTTGTTGCTCGATCTCAACATTTTAAACCGAGAGAGAGAGACTTAGCTGCCGTACAAAGCTAAGACTCTGTAACATCATCTGTGTATAGATACTCCCTCAGGCATTTGTCTATTAAAATGGTCCTGTGGCGATGGAAGTCATTTTTAGGCACATGGACTTTTAAGTGTCTGAGGGAATGGTACTCGTCTGATAAGACGTTGCAATAAATAAATATATATATATATATATATATATATATATATATATATATATATATATATATATATATATATATATATATATGGAGTGAGAGAGAAAAGAAGGACAAGAGAAAACAAAGATAACGAGATCGAGATAGCGAACGTTATGGAATTTAGCATATGTGCCAATTGAACGAGAAAAGATATTGAGTGCAAACTATAAAGCATTGTCTGCAAGAAAAAAAACTTTGATGCCAATCTGTAAGAGATTAAAACAAAATGGCCGACGGTTTAAGTCGATTTGTTTGTTCAGTCAGTAAATTCGTATTTTCGCTTCTTTTTTTTTTTTTTTTTTTTTTTTTGCTCATCAGGAAGAAAAAAAGCGCTTTATTTTAAATCATCGCTGACAAGGAAATCCCAACGAACAATCATCCACGAGACTGTGCTTATGACTTTCCGTATAGGTACCGGTTTTAAACCAAAATTCGCGATAATCTATCCTTGACTCAAACTCTCACCAAAAATGTTTAACCGCGACATGAACAAAAAAGGTTATAAGATACGTCCATTCAACCTGCGCGTTTACCGATGGAAGAATATATCTTCTGATACTTTTTATTTTGAATAAATCTTGGAATTCATGCAGAATATCGTCGGAATTTTCCGGGCGGTGTACTTACATTCCGGAAGATGCTGGACAAAAGTTTTGTTATTACGACATTAAAATGAAAACAATATTGTTTTATTGTTACGAAGAAAACACAATGAATAAATAGTGGATAATTTTTTTATGAACATTTAAGAAAATTCAATTCAAATAAAAACAAACATTGTAAGGTAAGTTTCGTTAATAAATATTTATTTTTTGAATAAGAAACACCTGATAGAAAAATTGATTTTTTTTTATTTTTGTAATGTTTTTTAATGCTTTTTTATGATTTTTTTCTTCAACTTAAGGTACATATTTGATCTTTTTTATAATAAACAAATCATAGCAAATAAATATTTTCTAAAATGACGTTAGTTGTTGCGATTAAATTGATTCAGCAGGAAGAACGGATAGTTATTTTAATTTGTGGTAGGAAGACGAGTTTTTTCTGTGAATATCTTGCAAGGACGAACCAGAAATTGGAGCCCAGTCGAGCACCTTTCATTCATCTGAGATAAAGGGGGTGTAGGGAAGGAAAGCGATCATCCTTTACTAGATTGTGAAGTCAATATAATACTCTGTCAAGGCAGGAAATAGTGCTTACAGCAACAAACAAGTACAATTTAGAGCTTTAATAGTAAACTAGACGTATGTTGGTTCATTGGATCAGTATTTATTATAGTCCTATTCGTTCTCTTCCTCTCTCTCTCTCTCTCTCTCTCTCTCTCTCTCTCTCTCTCTCTCTCTCATCCTCCTTTCTTTACATTGTGCTTTTTTTTAAACTAAAGCGTAGCAGAGCAACACGGATATTAATATAGACGCGTCTAAAAAAAGTTATACTAGTTTACCATTACATTATTATTTTTTTTTTTTTACATAAGGCCCGGAAGTTACTCGGTTATAAGGGTTATTGTGTGTACAGTAGTCTATGGGACAATATCGTAGTCATCGTTAGTAATGGAGATTTGATAAAGTGTCTTACTTTAGGGGGGCGGTTTATCAGGAATTTGTTTATGTTGGACTTGAAGACATCCAAGTTGTAGTCAGGTGGGAAACAGGCAAACGGAAGACAATTTGACAGGCGTGCTCTTCTAAGAAAGAAGATTTGTTCGTGGAATCTACGTTTTGATTTAGGCACAGATAAAGAATGGGGAAAATTATTGACAGTGGTTTCAGCTAGACGGGTGTTTTTCACGAAAGATTAGCGCGGGGGGCCAGAGATTGGAGCTCGGATGAACACTTGCCATGGAAATAACGATAAAACAAAGACAGGCTAGCAACGTCTCTTCTGTGAGAGGGGGCGTTGATGATGTAAAGATAGGAGCTTGGTTTTAGATGCATTAAAAGTAACAAGCCACCTCTTCCCCTACTGTACCACGCGCCCAAGATCAGAAGGGAGAGAATCAGAGAGAACTTTGTCATTAACGGCCTTACATGTATCAGCATAGATGTCAACGAATGATTTAAGTATGTGTTTTGAGAGATCATTGATCTAGATCAGGAAGAGAGTTAGGCCCAGGATGGACCTCTGAGGGACTCCACCATTAATACTGTGGGCCTCTGATTTTTGCCCATCAACCACTACTCTTGTGAGCCTGTCAGAGAGAAATGATTTAATGACTAAGAAAACATTTCCAGTTATACCGTAGCTGGAAATCTTGTGAAGTAGGCGTTTATGCTATACCTTATCGAAGGGCTTTGATATGTCAAGAGCAATAGGAAGCCTTTGTCGAGAGATTCACTAATCCTATGAAATAGATCCGTGAGCGCATCTGCTGTAGATCTGGCAGAACGGAAACCATATTGTGTGTCACTAAGAAGGTTATTTCTGCTGAGGTGGTTGATTACTTCTTTATTTAATATGGATTCCAGCAACTTACTCATGAGACACAGGAGACATGGGTCTGTACTGAGAGGGAGATGACTTATCACCTGAGTTCTTAAATACAGGGCATACTGATGAGGTTTTTCGGTGTGTTGGAAAGCACTTCTCCTTAAGGCAACGCTTAAACAGTTTTGTAAGTATGGGGCTAAGTTCTGGTTGAAGCTTTTTCAACACTATAATTGGAATACCGTCAGGGCCAGTTGTTTTATTGGAATCAAGGTTCTTGATTAGTTTGGCGACCTCACGGACAGATATTTGTATGTTACCTAGCGTGTTGTCTGTGATAGAAGGAAATGCATGGAGTTGATGGCCTTCGTCGCATAGGGTAGAATTAGCTGCAAAGTTCTTGGCAAATAGTTTGGCCTTGTCTGACGCTGACGAGATGACCTCAGGTCCATTGATAATTGTTGGGATAGAACGCACGCTTCTGTTCAGGATCCTGTTTCTATTTGCAAAAACTGGTGGGAACCAAGCCGCTGCTCAGCTACTTTGGATTTAACGGACTGAGCATATAGCTCTGTTGCATTTTTTATTACTTTTTTTATAGAGGTTGCTGGCAGTCCTGAAAACAGCTTTAGTCTCAGTGCATCTATTACGTTGGTAGCTATGGAAAAAGTGATTTCTGTGCGCGATGGTAGCGGCACATTCATCGTATTATTTATACTCACTAGGAGTTCTCACAGATGCCATCATCAGAGATTACGCACTTCCAACTGTTGTGTTGTTGGTCTCGGAAAATGCCGGATTGCGATCGTGAGTGATTGTCAGTGAGTGACAGATAGAAATATTTCGATAACAAAAAAGAATTTTTGAATAGCAGAAAGATTGTTATTCAAGCGGATTAGGTATTTAAAGATAAAATATTTATGTAAAAATATGTATCGGGAATGTTTTCTTGACGTGGGAAAAACAAAGAAAGAAAGGGTTTAAATAGATATACCCATGAGCAATGAGGAGAGATTAGTTTGATGCTCAACACGTTAGCGAACAGATGAAGATATTGTACTCTAGAAGTCAAAGTAGCAAAATGTAGACTTGTCGGAAGTCTTCCCAACTCCGATAAAGGAACTGAACAGGGAAATAAATGCTTATATCTAAATAGAATTTATCTTTTAGTGTTTTCCTTTTTGAAATTATCTTTATTTGCAGGAAAAACGAAATAAACTCTGTAAAGGTGTGTGTCTTTTATTGATGTCCCCACCTAAAACGTTTTCAGTCTCTTCGATCAAGTATGTCTGAGTAAGTTGTCCTTTTTCATAGTTGTTTCACACGCTGTTATAAAATATCCATACACATGAACACTAGAGACGATTGATAGATGCTATAAGCACTTTCAAGAAACTAGATCACAAAATGTTATAACACGTATATATATACCTAAATTTCACAACGGTAAAGAAACATCCGTGAAATAGACTCTGTTTATATACACTCCCGACCATGGACCACATCTGTTTGATTAGTTTTTGTTGTTTATGTTGGCTGGTTTCCACAGTTAAAGGCTTTCCTTAGGATTTAAGCTGTCCTCATTATGATCATCCACTCTGTAATCTCAACTGCTGCCTTGATTTTAATTGTTCTCCTACTCTTTATTCCAAGTTTATCTTGAGCTGTTCCGCTGTTCCTGGTGTTCCTGTAAATATTGGTATGATACTGATTTTCTTCATGTTCCATATTCCTTTCAGTTTTACTGGAAAGTTTCGTGTATTTCTTTGCTTTGCTATGTCATTGGTCTTCATCCTTTAGTCTGTTGACAAGACATCATCTACAATTTGACAGTTTCTTTTCTTTTTATCAATTATTAGCAGTTAAGCCCTGCTTTGCCTGGGCCCTATGTACTTTTCATACCGTTATGTGCACATGTATATATATATATATATATATATATATATATATATATATATATATAATAAAAAGTTTGACTCATGTCCAGGTAACCTACATCTAAAATTTCAAGTGTTTAGACCCAAAATTGGCGGAGGAGTTTGGTAGAGTCTTCATAGGTCAACTTTTTCAACTTTGACCTCTTGGCAGCAAAATTTTCCTCTAAAAACTGATTAAAAAGCTTGGTGCATGTCTAAACTCCCTTTATATAAAATTTCAAATGTCTAAAACCAAAATTGGCTGAATAGTTTGCTAAAGACCGCAAAGGTCAAATTTTTTGTACTTTGAGCCATTGACAGCCAAATTTTCGGCCAAAACCCGATTAAAAAGCCTGCTCTATGTCTGATTACAGTTTATGTAAAATTTGAAATGTTTAGACCAAAAATTGGCTTAGAGGTCAATTTTTTAAAAACTTTGACACCAATTTTGAACCTTTAATATTTATTGTTCTGGCTCAAATCAAGTTAAAATGTTTGATCCATGTTCAAGGAACCTACATCTAGAATCTCAAGTGTTTAGACCAAACATTAGTGGAGGAGTTTGATAGGATTGTCAAAGGTCAAATCGTTGAACTTTGACCCATTTTACAGTCTAATTTCTATCCAAAAACAATTAAAAAGATTTTCTCAAATCTCAAAACCCAATGTCCTTATGTCCGATCTCGAGTCGATAGACTGAAAATTGACAAAGTAATTTGGCAAGAAAATGTACACACAGAGACAGACAATTTCACTTTTATAGATATACTAGCATGGATGCCCGGCGTTGCCCGGGTATTTGGAGGTGTATGTTGAGCAAAAAAAAAAAAGTGGTAGTAGGAAGGCAGGCTCGAACCCGTACCGTGAAGGAGGAAAAGAATGGGGAAAACATGACGTCTTTGCTGTTACGACCACGGTCAAACCAGGATTGACGTAGGTATTAATTAAGGCTAGACAATCGAAAAGAGGGGGCGACTTTCGAAAATATCGGGGAAAAAAGCGACCCCTCCCTGTAGAAAAGTGGCTAGTTGAGGGTGAAGAAATTAATGTTTTTAGCCAATTTTTCGTATTTTTCGTCTGAAGGGTCGAGTTTCAAACGATACTGATCTTGTGAAAATCCGTCGTCTCTGTCGAAAGTTTTAAGCAGACATGCGAACATACACTCATACATTTATATATTGATAGCTCAAATTTTCGACCGAAATCGATTAAAAAGCTTGCCCTCTCTCTCTCTCTCTCTCTCTCTCTCTCTCTCTCTCTCTCTCTCTCTCTCTCTCTCTCTCTGATTACCCTTTATGTAAAATTTCAAATGTTTAGACCAGAAATTGTCTGAGTAATTTGGTAGAGACCGAAGCGGTCAATTTTTTTAACTTTGACCCCTATTATGACCCCTTAGCATTTATTGTTTTGGGCTCAAATAAAGTTATTAAGTTAGATCCATGTCCAAGGAACCTATACCTAAAATTTCAAGTGTTTAGACCCAAAATTGTCGGAGGAGTTTGGTAGGGTTCTCAAAGGTCAAAACGTTGAACTTTGACCCCTTAACGGCCAGATTTCTGGCCGAAAATGAATTACAAAGATTTTTCCAAATCTCAGTACCCTGTATATCAAATTTGGAGTCTGTATACTTAAAATTTACAGAGTTATTGCGTAGGGAAATGTACGCAGACATACAGACACACAGACAGATAGACAGACACGTTCATTTTTGTAGATATACTAGCATTTCAGCCCGGCGTTGCCCGGGTGTTTGGAGGTGTATGTTGAGCAAAAATAATCGGTCTTTTTTTTTTTAATTTGACCCCTATTATGACCCTTTAAAATTTATTGTTTGGGACTCAAATAAGATAGATATAGATTATGACCTCCAGTCTCTTTACTTGCATGAATTTATCTATGTATACCTTCATGTCCCAAACGGTTTGTGATTATCTTTTCTCAGTACTATCTCCAATTTTTGCCTGTGCCATTTATTTGCGTGTTCAAAGTGCATTTCGCAGTGTATTGTTGGCATTAGTTGTCTGCTTCTAGTCAAGGTGCCTAGTTTTTTTTTTTGTACAATTTATGAATGGTCTAGAGTGCCTTATTATTAATACGGCACAGCTGTTTATTCCTTAAGATACATTTTTACTATTTAGATTTGTTTCTAATGCCGTCCTTGTTCTCATGTATTCTTTTCAAATCTTGTCTTTTATTTCTAAAGATTTTATGATGTCTGCTTTCAAAACTCATATATTTCTAAGTATGATTATACACCAAGTGCTCTCATCTTCTCTCATCTTGGGCAGTTCCATGGATTCTGATATCCTCAGTTTCCCCCCTGTTTTATCTCTAGCAGTGCGCATTTTTCTTTTCTCAATTTCAATAGTCTTGGTGAATATTCTAGTCGTATTTACCAGCTTTTCGGATACATTTTGTTTTTGCTTTTTTTCGCAAATACTATCAGGTCGTCCATATACATGGCCTGGTTTATTCTTATTTATTGATGCCTTTGTATCCGTATCTCATTAAGGTGTCGTCCTCTAGCTATTAGTTCTAGTTGGCTCCATATTTTCATTGCTTTCTTATATATTAATAATCTTGTCGGGTATCTTGAACATTCTTGAGCAGTCAATTATCCATGTTTGCGGAATTCTGTCGCAGGTGTTATTGTATTCAATCCTTGCCAGATGGCTATGTTCTTTTTTTTCTTGCTTTTAACTTCCTTCAAGATCTTATGATAACAGATCATGCGCCCCCCTTGTTTTTTCTTGTCGCCATCATTTTTTGTTCCTCATGATTGTTAATTGAGTGGCAGATCTATTCTCTTAGTTTTACTGTAAGGATGCTGATTATTGGTCTATAGTTGCTTCGGGTCGTTACTTTTCGTGGTCTTACTGTTTTAACGTAGTTCTTCATTTGGCCATCTATTTCGTACATCTGTTTTGCAAATGCATGTTCTCAATTTGTGTGTCAATCGTTCGTGAAGGTTGGGAATTTTTAAAACCAGTATAAATGTATTTCATTGTAGCCTGGTGTTCTCTTAGGGTTGTATTAACCATTTCTTAATTAATTTCTGTTTCTGTCCCTTCTTCAATTTTCTGAAGTTTTTTTTTTTTTTTTTTGTCATGTTTTACAGTCATTTTGAATTCTGTTTTGGCGTTCATGTTTTCCTTATATTTGATATATATATATATATATATATATATATATATATATATATATATATATATATATATATATATATATAGCAGTGAAAATAAGGCTTTAGTAGGATGTATTCCAACTCCTTCTGTAGCTGTCTATTTAAACCTGAAATCTTAAAAATTCGTCAGCCAATATCCTGTTTTGTTTGTACTATTTCAATTTGTATATGCCTTAGTCTTCTTTGTTTTTTGTTGGTATTTTTGTTTTAGTTTTTCATGTTTCTTACGCAGTTTTTACTTGCGAGACAGTTTTCTCTTCCAAAATTGTCTGTTCTCTGTCATCATATTTATACTTCTTTTCTATATTTTCTCATTCCATTGTTTTGGACAGTTTTTGTTTCTGTTTTTAGTTGCATGCTTATTGATTTCGCCGTTGCATATATTAAATTGTTTGCGTTTGTGATAGTATCTGTTAATATATATGACAGAGTCTGTTTACTTTTTCAGTTTCTAATTTTAATATCTTTCATTCTTTGTTTCTTGGAGATAATAGTTTTTTTTGTGTTCGCACATATACATCGTTTCATAATTCCAAATTATCTTACTTCTTCCTGTTTTCTTTTGGTAAGTACTTTTGAGATTTTGCGAAAGATAAACTCTCGATTTTACAGAATTTTTGTAGCTGAATAGTTTGACTAAATTCGTTTAATTGTTTAAGGGCCGCAATTTCTTTAATATGGAGTCAGCAGCAACTATTGGTCGTGCCTGGTCGTCCGTCATCACAGGTTGTTCGGATGACGGGTCTAATTCACACAAATAAAGAATCAGTAAGGAGCGATTTCAGTATATTAGTCGTGCCTTAATTTGTCGTACAAAAAAAGCAAAAGCAATGGAGTCACGAGAACGTACAATGGTAAGACAAAATCTCATTATAAAATTTAAAACAGCTTTAATAAATTATCTTAGTTTGATGCATGCCCCCGTTCAGACTCGAAAGACAATGGATATCCTCTGTAAAGGTTGCTGTGCGTGTAATTGTAAGGAAAATGTTGTTCAATCCAAACTACAATCTCCTGTATCGGCACTGCTTAAGTCCAGTGGCAAAGAGAAGTGCTAGACGACTGGCAACAATGCCGAGATAAGCGAAGAACCCATACAGCACCTGCCCAGATGTGGCAACAGTATTCCATCCTTGGACGTACCTGGCTCTTATATAAATAGAGAATTGCATCAGCAGTGAGATATCTACTGGATCGATAGAAAGATCCCACCATTTTTCCAGCAGCCTTGGCAACAGATTTGATGTACGTGTTCCATTTAAGATCAGGAGTAATGGTCAAGCCCAGAAGCTTGCCAAAACTTGAGGCCTCCTGAAGACGAGAGCCATTCATTTCAATTGATGCCAGATGGGGATCAGAATGTTGATGATGTAAAGAGAGAAGCTTGGTTTTAGATGCATTAAAAGTAACCAGCCACTCCTTTCCCCATTGTACTACATGCTCAATCCAAACTACAATCTCCTGTATCGGCACTGCTTAAGTCCAGTGGCAAAGAGAAGTGCTAGACGACTGGCAACAATGCCGAGATAAGCGAAGAACTCATACAGCACCTGCTAGATACAGGCAAAAATGTCGGCAAAAATGTCGGTAAAAAGATAGGGTGACATAATTTTGAAAGTCGGTTTCCGACTATTTTTTGTTTGTATTTGAAAGATTAAAGACTGAAGTTAATTTCTAAAAGGAAAATAATACTTATACACGTGAAAAAAAAAGTTATAATGACAAATGTTTTCACGGATGACAGTTTCAGTTAAACTTTGAAAGATAAATATTAGTTTTTTTATGTTTATTTCAAAGATAATTAGTAAAGTCCTAAGATATTCAATTGAATTTTTACAAAAAAAAAACACCTTGTTTGTAGAATAAATAGCTCTATTAGCACCCAAAAGTGAGTATCACGAATCACGACAAACGGAAGTTTCCTAAACGTATTATACGGAAGCGCAAATGTCAGACATTCGAAAAGCTGTCTGAAAATGACGTCAGGTAGTTTATAATTTAAAGGTAATGGATGCTTTTCCTTTTTTCCTAGCCGTGCATCCGTACACTCCTATTATGAACGTTTGTATCATTTTTACCATTTTTTAATTTAATTTTACTTCTATGTCCCTGCTTTTAAATTTGAAAACAACTAATATTTATTTTTCGAGATTATATAAAAATTATGTTACGCCGAAGTTTTCGCATTCATTCCAGCAAGGAATATTTTAGAATGTGACATATAAAAAAATATGCGAAACATGTAATTTAAAAAACATGTAGAAATATTTTTTGTAATTATATTTTTTGTGTGAAAATGTTAAATAAACATTTTTTGTGTGAAAATGTTAAATAAACATTTTTTTGTGTGAAAATGTTAAATAAACATTTTTTGTGTGAAAATGTTAAATAAACATTTTTTTGTGTGAAAATGTTAAATAAACAATGTTGTTAATTCAATGATAATATCGGTAGTTCAAGAAATTAATTTTTCTTCGAGTTATATTGAATTTATTAATACGGACTTCAAGGGGTTTTTTTTGTAATGTTCCTGAAAATATATTTTTTTATTGTTACAATTTACGGTGCTTTATTTTCACACAAAAGCAAAAATAAATTCATGGAATTTTTTATTACTAAAAACCATAATTTTAGTAAATGTATTTTTTTTTTAACAAAATAATACATTTCCACTAAGATTTAAGTAAAAAATAATGGATTTCTTTATATTTCGTGATCATTATTTGATAAATACTGAACATTTCATTAAAATTGGTTAATTTCCTGATTTTTGGTGAATTTTTAACGAAAAGGAGAGATCAAATGTTTATACATCTTGATCATCGGCATTCATTTTGCAAGAAGTTAGCACATTCAATTCACAAATGACCACTCATTTTAATATTGACCAGGCTCCACGTTGCTTAACTTTGGTGATCTTACGATAGCCGATGTGTCAACATGATTATGGATAAAGCTTCTTTCTTAGAATTGCACGCCTATGGAATTGTCTTCCGTTTGCCTACTTTCCAGCTGACTACAATATGGTGGTCTTAAAGTCTAACGTAAACAAGTTTTTGATGAGCCGTTCCATATAAGTTCACAAATTTACCGAAATTCCATTTACTAACGGTTAGTATATTGTACAATTTCTACTGTACACTCTTTAACCCTTATCCTCGAGTGGCCTCTAGGCCTTGATAAGTGGTGATGCCTATGTAGAAAAAAATAAATAAAAATAAAAGGAAATAAAAGAGAACGGTTTCAGTAAATAGATAAACCTATGAGTGTGGACGAAGACAAAGGGTTAAAAAGTAGACGTGTTGTTAAACATATGTATCATTGGTAGGGAAGAAAGAAGCGTTCATATATGAATATATGAAGGAAAGGAAAAGCTTTCATATACGAGCATGTTTTTACGGGCACAAACGCTGAAGTCAGATCGTGTCAATGTGTGCATGTAGGCCAGTGTGTGCTCCATTAGTCCCACGTGTGTTCGGCCGTAGTCATATTGGATTCTTGAGTTTTGTCGAAGTTGAATCCAGAACCCAGACGACTCAGCAGTCACGCCCCAAGAGAGAAGTTTTAGAGGTTGGCCATAGCAACGTATTGAGTTGTCGTCAATCGTATCCCCAGGCCAAGAAAGAGGAAGTAAACGTTGGGCTATTCCTTTTATAATTCTCTATTTGGATCGTTTGAGAGATATCATCTGATTGTGCAAGCCAGAAAGGACATTAAATCCTTGCAACCATCAGCACTCAGCCTATTAATTTGGCATAGATTCAAAATCCTTAACTGCGACGTGTTGCTACTGCTGCTGTTATTTTCTGTAGTACCACCGCCGCAATGCCTCCTCTGTTTGTAAAAGTGTTTACTAAATACATCAATTAATGAATTTTCACCGAATAACAGTTTCTTATGAGTATTTCAAAGACCTTTAGAAATAACAATATGGGCACAAAATCCCATTTGAAAATGCCTGCATTAAAATTTATCGTTAGTTCTTAATATTCTTTAAGCGTAAGTCTTTTATTTTTATACATTTTCTAGAATCAAGCTCATGTGATAAATTTTGATCAACCTTGGAATAAGGATTCTAGGCCTAAAGTTCAGTAGCATTATATATTCATTGTAATCTACGTAATCTATATATCTGTAAAAGTGAACATGTGTGTAAGGACACTTCTTAACCTATATATCCACAGATTTTCGATCTGCTAACCTAAATGTTGGTATATAGGGTATTCAGATATGTGGAAAATTTTTAATTGGGTTTCATCCAGAAAAAGGGTCAAAATTAAAAGATTGGTACTTGGTGGTCATCAGATTTTTATCTGTTCGCCAACTGTTTCACGATCGCGCATGTGCGATCGTGAAACATGACAGATTCCTTATGTTAGGAATGAGTAGGTTTCAAAACACTTTTTAAAGATCTTTACAAGCTGGTTTAATGGTTATCGTACTTAACTCCCACTCTTTAGGTTTGGGTTTCGATCTCAGCTCAGGTATTTTTTTTTTATTTACAAAAGTGAACTGTTTAGAAAAAAACATAATACTCGCATGCACATGCACTCAGTTTTTTTTTTTTCGGTCTCTTATTTCATTTTTTAAAATAAATTTAACATTACGTTATTACTTACAGTATTTCTGTTTATGATAAATAAGAGATCTGCATTAATTAAAATATAATATTTATGTCTATTTTACGATTTGGCAACGCCGGACAGCCTGTAGTATATCTATTAAAAATGAGAATGTGTGTGTATGTGTGTAAAGATATTTCTCAACCTATATACTCAACAAAAATTTTATATACAAATTTGAACTTTGGTATATAGGGTATTCAGACATGTGGATAAATTTTCATCCGTTTTCATCCAGAAAAGGGCTGTTAAGCGGTCAAAATTGAAAAATAATGGTACATGGAGGTCATCGGATTTTTTATCTGTTTGTCAACTGTTTCACGAATGCACATGTGTGAATCGTTTACATTATTTTAAGAATAAGTAGGTTTGAAAACACTTTTTAAAGATCTATGAAGCTGATCTCATGGTTATCGTAATTGACTCACTGTGTAGGTTTTGGTTTCAATCCCAGATTAAGTATTTTTTTTTATTTTTTACTGAACTGCTTAGAAAAAATATAATACTTGCATGCACATGTTTCTGTTTCTGTATGAATTAAAATATAATATTTATGCGTATTTTATGACCGGGCAATGCCGGGCGGTCTGATAATAGAAAATAAATAGCAAAACTGTTTTAATCAAGGAATTTGTCATATCCGTCCTGGGGTGGTATTCTTCTAGTTATATATAGAAAGATAATTCTTTTAAATATAATATTTGTCCAACTTTTTTCACTTCATTATTCCGGGTATCAATTTGGAGTCAAATGAAATTAGACAATTTCTCTAGAAGCAAATTTGCGATTTTTAATTTTCAAAATCGCACAAAAAAGGTGCTCTTTTAAGTATTTATGAAAACATTGTAAAATGTTGCTACTTATACGCTTCCATACTTAGACGATTGCGCTCTGGAGAGATGATGTTATAAAAATATGATATTATTAGTTAATTCTACTTCAAAGTAAGGTTTTTGTGAGTTTTCCCAAGCCTACGTATATGATACAAACATTAGATCTCTGAGGATAGATTTAGAGTTGTCCTGGGGTTTTCAAAAAAATCTATTTAAGGCCTAAAAATTAGCAAGAAGAAAATTAGTAAAACAGAAGTTCTGATTTGAAAATATGTGCCTGATCGTCTAACACTAATTCTCTCTCTCTATCGCCCTTTCTCTAACTTTACAACAAATGTAAAAAAAAAAGGACTTCGACGTTGTAGCGTTCTCCTTCATTTAGCTGACAATTGCAGTCGCTATGTTTGACAGCAAAAGCCGAGAGAAGCAGACAATTCTACCGACTCAAAAACAAAGACGGAATAATATACCCTCTCTCGTGGGATTGAAATAGTCAAAACAAAATGGCCTTCTTCCTCTCTCCTTCTCTCTCTCTCTCCCTCTCACACACACACACACATATATACACCCACACTACTACTATCTCTCTTTATTACGATTTACCAAGACATGAAGACCACTCGAGGATAAGGGTTAATGAGTGTAAGGTGGTCAGTGAGACAGCAGTGAGAATTTCCACCACAAACGATCTAGTGATCGTTTGTGGTGGAAATTTGGTAGGATTTGATTATTGAAAGGGGTGGCTTACCAAGAAATTGTTTATATTAGACTTGAAGATGACCATGTTGCAATTAGCGGGAAAATAGTTCCATGATACAGAGTTCCATAGGAAGACAGTTCTAGGAAATAAATTTTGTTCTTGAAATTTGCGTTTATATTTAGGCACAGAACAGCGATTGGAGTAAATTTTTCACAGTGGTTGTAATAAGACGAGTGTTTGTTTCATTCTCTTTCTATTTATTTGTTATTTTACAATCAAAATATCCCTTTGTCGTATTCTGTGTCTTTTATGTGAGCATTTTCTATTTATTTTCTTTTTTAGCGAGAGATGATCCGATCTCATCGGTCAGAGTACAACTGTGACAAACAAAACAGCACGGACTGAAAATGATTACTAGCTGCTCTGAATTATTTTTAGAACAGTTTTCAAAACTAATGATAAACATTGCGTAGCCATATTTGTTACTTGTACAGGATTAAATGATACCTTAGAAAAGACGACATGATTCCATTTCCGTTTAATGAAAACCAGTTTTCTTTTTTGTTGCAGACTATTTATTAGTTGGCCATTTGTGTCCGAATCCCAAGAACAATAGAAGCCTTCTATTATGTCTGAAAATGACACAATGTTCAACGAGCGAGATCGGAGATGCGCCGCTGTACAACTAATGCTCTCTACCGATCCAAATTATGACAACAGTTCCATTTACAGCACCTTCAAAATAGATCGCTAGATTGCCACGAATAACAGGGACGGGCTCCGGGTGATGAAAACAAAGTTTTCAGTCACGGTTATGGTCTTTGGTGTCAAGTAAGGGCCACATCATGCCACCTCAAATCTTCGAGGTCGACTTAAAAGTCAACACCAAAGTGTACCTAGATGTGCTGAAGAGCGTGGTGAACCCCTGATGCAATCAGACCCTGGGCGTGGCAGCAGGACTCAGTGCCGGTCCGCAGGTCCAGAGAGACCCAAGTTTGGCTTTGGAAGCAGTGCTACGATTTTGTAATCTTCCCGACCTGAACTCGATAAATTACTTCGTTTGATCGTACGTCGAGAACATCACCAACATGATCTTCCACAAAACCAAAGGCAACCTGATCGCCGCCATTTTTCGAGTATTCGCTGAGCTCCTGCCAGCGCTTGTGAAAAAGACATGCTTCCAGTTCAGAATTTGTATCGAGGAGGTGATTGAGACTGAAGGCGGCTACATTGAATAGATGTCAGCTCTACTACATAATCAAATTACCAAACTGATTTTTTCGATAGAATCCAATTGTAAAGTTACACACTCCTGGATGTTGAAGGTTCAATCCTCAGTGCGGGCAGCATTCAAAATACGATTGCGAATTACTTAAGATTTCTACCTAATCATGGCTTTATAGAAAGATTACGGCGTTTGACAAGATGTACCTGAAGAAGGTTACATCGATAAAAACTTTGTGAAAGTAAAACTCAAGATGATAACAGTAATGTGAAGAATTCAAATAATATGAACAATCAATTCTTTATTTTTTTTTATTTAATTATTTGGACTATTCTCCTCATCTTCTAGTTAATGTTTTCACAACGTGTCGGCCAATTATTCCTCAGGCCTTCCTCAGGTTAACCGCGCCGGGATAAGAATGTCAAATCTTCCAACCACATCCACAGCAATTGCTGCCTTCAATAGTTATTGTCATCTCACCACGGTTTGGCCAACTATTCCTCTGACCGGCTTTGGGTGGGATCGAAACCGCTACCTCTAATCATAGATAGACCCATGGTGCAGTGGATAGAGATGCGGAATATCTATGATTCCAGGTGAGCGTGGGGCTAGTGGTAGCGATTTCGATCCTACCCAAAATCGATCCGAGGATTAGTTGAGATGACAATTATTGAAGGCAGCAATTGCTGTGGATGTGGTTGGAGGATTCGACATTCCTATCCCGTCGCGGTTAACCTGACGAAGGTCAGAGGATTAATTGGCCGAAACGTCACGAAAATAACAATTAGGACAATAGTCCAAATAATTAAATAAAGAATTATACAATTTACTCATCTTCAAAATAATTCCAAATTAATTCAATAATTAATTCTTTACTTAAAATTTCAGAAACTTTTTTTTACGTGATGAAAATTCGTTACACTTTGTATCACATATCTGTTAGATAATTCTGCTGTTATTTTTTCTAAAGTTTCTTCATCAGGAAAGACATAATCTTAAATGAACACGGGAGAGTCTAGAAGGAATTTTCCATCTTAAATGGTAATTTATTAAAAATCTTGTCATTTTCTCCGGTCGGGTTGTTCGTTACAGAACAAGTTCATAGGAATATTTTATTATGATTAACATTGGAATAAGGATTTTTGATCTACAGACATGAAACTTGGTATATAATATATTCAGACATGTATAAAACATTTTAATCTGTTATTTTTTATCCGAAAAAGGGGCTGCTAAGGGATTAAAATTTAAAAAATTTGTACGTGGGGTTCATCGGGTTTTTATCTGTTTTTTAACTGTTTCACGAATGCGCATGCGTGAATTATTCACATGACAGATTCCTTATTTTAAGAATAAGTAGGTTTGAAAAGAAGTCTTTAAAAATTGTCAAGCTGGCCTAATGGTTATCTTACTTGATGCAATGCCTTTAGGTTTTGATCTCAGCTCGAGTATTTTTTTTTACTTACAATAAGTGAACTGTTAAAAAAAAACACAATACTTGCATGCACATGTCTCAGTTTCTGTATGAATTAAAATATAATATTTATGCGTATTTTATGACCTTTTAGGTCGCTCATGATGATTATATACTCTACCACTATTCGACAGTAACTTGTACTTAATTCTCACTATCTAAAACATATTTCCTCTCCTGTAACGTGATCGAGTTCAACCTGTTAGAGCTTTTAGTAACTTTAAACTTTATTTATGCAACACTAACGAGAACCATATCCCGCTGTCATCCGAGGAAACTGAATAAGAAGAAAATATTGTCCTAACTCTCAATACCATTTTACTCTTTTTGTCCTTGCGTTCTGCCTTTTATTAAATATGCATCATACAGTCTGAACCATGACAAGGTCATTAGAAAGAATCTATAGAAAGTCTCAAATCTAATTGGTTCCACACTATCGGACAAACTTCAACTACTGTCTCATCGCCGCAATGTTGCATCCTTGTGCCTGTTTTGCAAGTACTTTAAAGGAACGTGTCCTAATGAACTCATGGTACTTTTGCCGGCCGTCCAATCCGACGACCGGCAAAATACCACCTTTTCACTGTTGAGGTCCTCAGATGCAGGAAAACCTTCTACTCTAATAGTTTTTTCCTATTGAATTGCTAGACTTTGGAACTCCGTCCCGCTTACCTGCTTCTTTGACTGTACTAACCAGAAGTTTTAATGTCATGTGGACAGACATCTCACTGCCTAACTTTTTGCAGAAATTCGCAAGTCATATGTCTTCATTATAGAAAATGTGACATTATAATTATAGTGCGTATCCATACGTTAGCAAGCAGTAAAACGAAACTTAAGCATTTTACTGGTGTCATGGTGGCGGTTAAAGTACAAGTTTTCATGAGGTGTTAACTTTTGTCAAAGTCGCCTGTTCCTTTTTTCATAGGATTTTTTCGATTATCGATTATCGACACTTATCGGAGACATTCCGATATAAAACCTATCTATGTTAGATATATAAATCACGTTTGTGTGAAATTTAATAAAAATTGGCCCCGCCGTTGTGGAGTCTATAAGAAATGTACTCACACACACACACACACACACACACACACACACACACACACATTTATATAAAGTTGCTTTTATATAATCGTAGTGATTAGTGTCTCGATTATTATCTAATATATAAACCGCTATATGTCTGTCTGTCGATCTGTTTGTCAGTCTGTCTCCATATTTTCAAACTCAATCTCCTCCAAAACTAAAAGTCGCAGAGCGGCGTTAATGACCTCAAATGATTGGATTTTTTACAGGTCGTTCTTTTATGGGTCTTTAGTCGGTAAAAAAATAGTGTTTAAGGGGTTAAATGAGTCAAAATTGAAAAAAAAGTTTGAGATGCAGTTCTGTATTCTCCCCATTTGGTCGCTTGGTTCCTTTTGGGCTAGTTTGCTGCATTCACTTACTATATAGTTTATCGTTTCGTCTCTTTGTCCACAGGGTCTGCATTTGCTGTTTTCTAGTGTTTTGTTGATCTTTGCTTTGGTGTGGTTGGTTCTTATCGAGTTGTCTTGTGCTGCGGCTATTAGGGATTCAGTTTCTCGGTTTATGTGTCCTTTTCGCATCCATGTCCAGGTGTTTTCGTTATTCTCTTCTTTTGTCATTCTTATGAATCTTTCGTGTAGTTGCTTCTCTTCCTATTTTTATTTTCTTCTAATCGAGCTGTCTCAGTTCTTCTTAGCCCACGCTATGAACAATCCAGAGTATCTTACTAGTGAAACTGCCCATGTATTTATACCTTTTATTGGGTTTCTACGATATAATTTCGTTTCAAGGAGTTTTCTTGTTTTCCTGAAGTATTCCTTTCCAATTTTGTCTTTCTTTTCTGTTGCTTTGATGGTGTCTACTTTCAAAATTCCCAAGTATTTATAGTCGTCTTGTTCTGCTAGTGCCCTCATTTCTGTTCGGTTGGGTAGTTCCATGTCTTCTGTCGTTTCCAGTTTTCCCTTTCTTATAACTAATAGTGCGCACTTTTCCATTCCACATTCCATTTGGATATCATGGCTGAAGATCCTGGTAGTATTTATTAGTGTTTCTAGTTCCTTTTCGGTCTTTGCAATAAGTTTTAGATCGTCCATGTACATTAGGTGGTTCATTTTTTCTCTGTATTAGAGAAATTATATCTGGCTTGACACTTTCTCAGGAGCATCATGAGTATGGTTAACAGTAATGGTGATAGTGAATCTCCTTGGCAGAGGCCTCGTTGTATGTTAATTTCTGTTATGTGTTGTCAATCAGCTGTCAGTTTCAGTCTCCATGTTCCTATCGCATTTTCAATCACGACGATGATACTGCTCGGTATTTTATACATTTTTAAACATTCCATTGGGGGACCCTGACGTACACTTTTTTTGTAGTCGATCCATGCCATGGCTCAATTCTTTCGCCTTCTTTTTACCTACTTTAGCATCTTTTGATCTATATATAGCAGATCTTGTGTTCCTATTGTTTCCTTTTTGGCACCCTTTCTGTTCCTCGGGGAGAAGTCCACGATTATTCAGGAAGTGGTATATTTGTCTGTTTTGCTGTTAGTATTTTCCACATAGTGAGTAAGCACGTCATGGGCATATAGTTGCTGGGAACGGTTATTATTATTATTATTATTATTATTATTATTATTATTATTATTATTATTATTATTATTATTATTAATAATAATAATAATAATAATGATAATAATAATAATAATAATAATAATAATAATAATATAACCATCAACATGTTTATTATTACTTTACTATATTTATTTACTATTATTTCTGTTTCAATTATTATTATTATTATTATTATTATTATTATTATTATTATTATTTATAATATTAGTTTTCCGTTTTTAAACATTTATTATGCATATTGAAATCAATTGCGTCTTGTTTATTACCGGTTGAAATGAACGCTAATGCGTTGCAAATTAAAAAAATAATAATTACAACATTCTCTTTCCACAAACGGTAAAAATAATTCACGTGAACTCTTTCGAACATTGTTACAAGAAATGATCGCAGCACAAAATAAAAAATTTCAGTTCTTTTTAGCGTCTTTCATTTTGATTTAGCTTCTTTTTGTGATCAAGAGCATCCGCTCTTGATCACAAAAAAAGTGATCGAGAAGCCATGCAGCCCAAAACAATTCCGCTTCCTCCTCCAAATTTGAGAGTTGAAACCGCACAATCAGGATGGAATGCTATTCCTTCCCTACGGTGAACATAAACTTCTCCAGTGGTGCCAAAAATCTAATAAAAAAATGAGAATTTGTTAGTTTTTGAATAGATTTTATGGATGTGTATTCACATAAAAAATTTAGTTATTCCTTTCAAAGTTTAGGGATGAGAAGCTGTTTACATACCTCAAAGTTATTTTCGTTAGAACAAACAATTTTGGCCCCATCATCAGGGGTCCAATTTTCATGTTTTTTTTTGTTTTTTTGTTTTTTGTTTTTTGTTTTTTCAAATTCCAGCCATTTTTTTCTTGTTTGCCTGAAACAAGTATGACTTTTTCCTTGCATCATTTTAATCCCACTTCTAATACACTTTCTTCTCATTGTTCAAGCTAATATGTTTTTGTTTGCATCCTCCCTAAGTTAAGCAGCAAGACTGAAGAATATTCCTCCATATCTGCAAGGGATGCTCTTTTCAAAGATCTGTCTTCCTTGGTGGTTATAGACGTTTTACGGTCTTGTCCTTTTCTGTTTTTGAAAGACTTTATTTCCCTATATCTTTTAATCGTTGTTTGACCTCCCTTTCCGGGAACATTCCATCTTCCTGGCAATTTCTACCTGATAATATCCATCACCAGATAAAGCAACAACTTGTGCCCTTTTAATCTCTGAAAGCTGCTTCTTTAGAGGCATTTTCAATTAAATCTACTATTATAGCACTGGCAGGAATGAAATATTGCCTGAAAAATAACAAAAAAAAACAATTTTTAGTATGACAATAAATAAATTTGAATATTAGTATGAAATTCAGCTAAAACTCTTGAAAGAAGTTTTAAAGTAAATAAATACTACAATCTACTGTTAAATATTTTACATTTGTTCACGACTGTTCACTGTACAATTCTTAACCTTTAAATACTTAGGTTTGAACTATTATCTAACTTTTACAGGTGCTCCATAATCTAGACCATAGCTGCATATATATACGTGTGTGTGTATGCGTGTGAGAGAAAGAAAGAAATATATGTGTGTGTGTGTGTGTGTTAATTCAAAACGTTTTCAAGTTTACAAAATGAATAATAAACTTAAACCAAGTGTAAATATTAATATTTATATAGCAATCCTATCCAGATGAAAAAGCTCAATATTCGATATAGAGCATATACAAGGAAGTCAGTATAAACTCTGTACATTAAAAATTACAACTATTTATTTTTCGACAAGGAATACAAAGATTTAAAATTTTTCCTTATTCCATAGAGTTTCAATCAGCCTTATTTCCCTTATTCCAAAGGGCTTTATCATCATAGAAAATTATTTAGCAAAATGGTATTCGTAGATAAAACATGAATTGTGCTTGTTATCATATAAATTGAAAACTAAATAATATGCAGGAAGTCCTATTTGCATGAAAGTTGATGATGCTAAAATGTATCGGTTAAAAGGATATTCGAAAGGAAGAACAAGTTCTGTAAAGAAAAATAGAAGAATCTGGAACAAAACCAAAATAAAGATGATTGGTCAGATGTAGAGATGAACATTAAATAATTTAGTAGAAATAGTGACTGTCCAAGTTATATGTGATAGAATTCAGAGTACAAAATAGACTTCGTGGTTTAGTGGGAGATGCCCTTTTCTCTTCCCTGCAGCCTTTCTCACACAGAAGAGACGTTGCGGGCCTCTCATCCCACCTCGCCAATATTTCACGAGAAACACCCGTCTGGCTGAAACTACTGTCAATAATTTCCCCACTCTTTATCTGTGCCTAAATCCAAACGTAGATTCCATGAGCAGAGCTTCTTTCTGAAAAGTGCACGATTGTGGAACTCTTTTTTTCCCCCCCCACCTGACTACAACTTGGATGTCTTCAAATCCAACATAAACAAATTCCTGACAAACCGCCCCCTTAAGTAAGACACTCTATCAAATCTCCAATATTAATGATTACTACAATATTATCTCATTG
>NC_136501.1:20394944-20434944 GCF_053919585.1 Euprymna scolopes
TAGTATTTGGTAAACAAACCCTTGCTATTTATGACTTCTTGACACCTCTTGGCACAGGAATCCACCAACTTCTTGCAAAACGCTGGCGTTATCGCACTCTATTCAGCATGTAAGCACTGCCAGAGTTCTTCTTGAGTTTTTGGGCACTGAAGTTGAGCACGTTCACGAACTATTTTCCAGATATTCTCAATAGGATTAAGATCTGGACTCTGAGGGGGCCAACGCATCGTTTCAACTTCTTCCTCGTCTAAAAATGTTTTTACTTTCTTAGCAGTGTGACAAGGAGCGTTATCCTGCATGAAAATTGCAGGTTGATAGAGCGACGACCGAAGACTAGGAGCTGCATGCTGCCGTAGAATCTGCTTATAAACTTCTGCATTTATTCCACCTTGCAGACGAATCAGTGGTCCACAGCCTGCAGCTGACATAACGCCCTAAACCATTACACTTCCTCCTCCAAATTTCACAGTTTTTTTCACGCACTTAACCTCCAATCTCTCACCAGTTCTTCGCCGGACATACGTGTTGCCATCAGATCCGATAACGTTAAACTTCGATTCATCACTAAAGTGCACACGGGACCAGTTTTCGGTTGTCCACACAACGTGTTCTTGGGAAAAAGCGAGGCGGAGTTTCTGATTCTTTTTGGAGATAAGAGGCTTCCTTGCTGGCACTCGATATTGCAATCCAGAAGCGTGCAACTGGCGTGTAACAGTTTGCCGAGACGCTTGAACAATAGACCTTTGCTTTAGTTCTCGAGATATTTTAGCAGCAGTGTTAAATCTGTCTTTAAGTGACATTTTGACAATAAGACGATGCTGTCGAGCAGTTGTGATTCGAGGTCTACCAGATTTTGGGGCAGCTGCCACTGATCCTGACTGCTTGAAATGTGCCACAATACGCTTTACTACACTAGGAGACCTTCCTACGGTGTCAACAATCTCAGAAGTTTTCTTGCCATTACTATGAAGATGAATAATGAGCTGTTTTTCTTCGACAGAAACGGGACGACGTTGTTTTGCTGCCATGTTGTACGAGTGTGATACAAACACTCATTTCTTTGACCCAATTACAATAATTTTAATGTTCTTTAGTAAAAATTTGAAGTAGGATTATTCATAGTACCTATCTGACAGCGAAACGACGTGTGTCGACTTCAGAATGAAGATGGACGTTTCTCTCTCTTTTTATAGGAGAGCGAAGTCCACAAATGTAAAGTTATGAGCCAGCGGCGATAACTCTTACCCGTTGGAAACTCCACTTATGTAAAATATGTTCAGGGGCGATAACTCCTGTCCACCTATACAGTACCTTACTGTTATAATAATTAAAGATTATACCGCCTAGCCCTTAACTTTTGGACCACGAGAATTTGGACAAAATTTTGTGTTATTGGTCATAACTTCAAAAATATCCAACGGATGCTTATGAAATTTAGGCGAGACATGAGTGATGAGTATATCTATAAGTATATATGCATATTAAGTATTTTAAATAAACGGTTTTTCTTAAAAAGTACTTAAACTTGTCTTGAAACTATTAGCCCTTAACTTTTGGACGCTACTGTATATATATTTTATATATATATATATATATATATATATATATTCTTTTATTCTTAACATTGTTCGCTCATATATATATATATATATATATATATATATATATATATATATATGAGCGAACATTGTTAATAATAAAAGAAAACTCCTGATTAATCATACTTTTCCATGTTTTCAGGGTTTGTTATGATCTTATTTCTGTTAAAATCCAAACTAAATAATATAAGTTCTATATCTATTAGGAGCTGCTTCGATTCGTCGTCGTATTATCATCAAGTTGTTATTTTTGACAGTGTTGGTTTAAATTAAAAGAATATGCTGTCTAAATAATATATATATATATATATATATATATATATATTATATCTATATTATTTATGCGCGAATTCTGTGGTTGTTTGTCGTTTTTATATGCGCATCTTCTATTGAGATTTTAGCCAATCAGCCTTCTAGTATCCACCGCGCCCTTCCTATCAACCAATGAGCATGCATTTATCGAACAAAACTAACAAAAACAATAGGAAATAAACAAATAAATAAATTAAATAAACATGAATATACATAAACGATCACACATATATGTATGCATATGTATATGTATATGTATATATATATATGTATGTACATATATGTGTACACATATATATATTTATATATGAACTATCATAAAAAAACAAAAAAAACACTAATCTAGATTTAAAACACATCAAGAAGCTAAATATCCAGGCTAAATAGAGGACACACAAAGGAACAGATCAATCAAAGGTCAAACAGACATTTGTCTGATAAGTGCATTCTCATTGGCTGATAGGAAGGGCGCGGTGGATACTAGAAAGCTGATTGGCTATCTAAAATCTCAATAGAAGATACACATATAAAAACGACAAACAACCACAGAATTCGCGCATAAGCCTGAAGAGTCCTAGAGTGGATTAAACGCGGAATATTCAGTGTAGCTTAATCGCCATATACATTTTATAACTTACTAACTAGCTCTACCTACGTATTGAGCACTCTTGAAGTAAATACTTAAAGTTTACGCATAAATCTATACTTTCGTATATTAATTTTATGTAAGTAAATTAGGTAGTTATATATATATATATATATATATATATTTATATATATATATATATATATATATATATATATATATATATATATGTCGAAATATGTTTCTTCAATTATATTTCACCTTTTATTTATACAAATCCTTTAAGTTATGGAGCTCGATGTAATTACAGTGCTTCTATTATATAAATCTCAACTTTCTGTTTAACAGTATGTATGTATTTATGTATGTATCTATGTATGTATGTATGTATGTATGTATGTATGTATGTATGTATGCCTATATTTGTGTGTGTGTGTATATATGTGTATTGGGGTGGAGAGGGCTCCCGTAAGCCGTGGTGAAGGCAACCCTTCTAGGAGAAGCAAATCTCTGATTTAAAAAACCATAAAGCGGAAGACCAGTACCCGCATTAAGCTGGTCTGCAGTTTAATTTGTTGCTGGCTATCTTGCTCTTGCTTGTTGCTGGATCTCAACATTTTGAACCGAGAGAGAGACTTAGCTGTCGTACAAAGCTAAGACTCTGTAACATCATCTTTGTATAGATACTCCCTCAGGTATTTGGGCTCATGGATTTTAAATGTCTGAGGGAGTGGAACTCGTCTGACAAGACGTTGCAATCATCATCATGCCTAAAACTTTCGATAGAGGCGACGGATTTTCACGAGATCTGTATCGCTTTGAAGCTCGGACGACAAATATCGAAACAAATTCCTTCACGATTGGTATATATATATATTATTCCTTATTGGAGTTTTTATTTTTGAGATGAGCATTGTATGTTTATTTTATTTTATTTCGGACTATTAGTCTCATCTTATCTTTTTTTTTTTTTTTTTTGGCGCAGTTGATAGAGACGTTGAATCTCTACGGTTCCAGATGAGCATTGTCTGAAGATAGCGGTTTCAATCCCACCCAAAGCGTGCCAGAGGTAATTGGTCAAAAATGTGGTGAGACGACAACAACTACGGATGGCAGTGATGGCTGAGAATGCAGTTAGGAGATTCGAAGTTCCTATCCGTCGCGGTTACCACCTGACGAAGGCCAGAGGAAGTTGGCCGAAACGTTGTGCACAAAAAAAAAAAAAGATAAGATGAGACTAATAGTCCGAAATAAAATAAAATAAAAATTCCTTCACCTTCAACTGCGCAGTTCAAGTTTCAGAGTTTTCCTTCTTCTAGAAGGACAACTTGGGAAGATCTACAGGTCCATCAGCGCCAAGAGAGTTCGCTCCGCTCCTGTGTCCTAAACCAGGTATTTCTGCGACCCCGTATGGGTAGTTAATGTTAATTTCTTATTTAGTAGGTATATATCTACTTGGATCTCTATGCATTAGTGGAGATGATCTCATGACATAGCCACGATCTCCACCCCATTGATTATGCCGCATATATGTGTGTGTATATAATATTTGTGTGTGCGTGTGTATATACGTGTACGTGACTTTATTTGTGTGTATGTGTTTTGACTATATTGCATAACTACGTTGACACACTGGTTCTCGTCAGATCACCGACGTTAAGCAACATGAGCCTGGCTAGTACCAGACAGGTGACCCTTTCGGAATTCTTTGCGCTGTATGTGTTCTCCGCTTATCTCGGCATTGTTTCCAGTCGTTCTGAACCTTCATTTGACACTGGTATTTAACAACTTCGACCCAGGAGAGATGTGGTTCGAGATTGCACAACTCAGGCCACAAACATTCTACGCGCAAGCACCCTAACAGTGGGTATCCATAGTCTGTCAAGACTGAGTGAAGTTACCATGTGTGTTTAATTGAAGATTAATGACACACTTAGCTAGATCAAAACAGAATTGTAAGAATACTAGAAAAGGATACACTTATGAAAACCTTGTCTTTGGTATTCAACAGAAGACATTAAAATCAAAATTAATATATACATATATATATATATATATATATATATATATATATATATATATATATATATATATATGTCTGTGTGCGTGTGTGTGTGTGTGTGTGTGTGTGTGCATGTGTGTGTGCATGTGTGTGTGTGTGTGTGTGCAAGATAGAATTTTTCTTTTGTGTTGTGCTGTAAAGAAAATAGGCCAGATGTTGAAACCAAGTTCTCTGCTCTCCCCCTTGAGCCCCTCACGCCCGTAATTTCTCCTCTTCTTTCGTCTGCACGCGCTAAATTGTTCCTTCCCTACCCTGAAAAAATAAAAAATCACCCCGCCCTCCATGAACTCCCCAACCACAACGGTTATTATTTTTTATTCGAGTTTTTATGATCCTGGAAACACATTTACCTCCTTCGAGTTCTCAAAATAAGAAGGTAATGCCCTCTCACTCCCCCCACACACTAGCTCTCCCTTTTTCTCTAGCTCCTCCCTCCTACGTTATCTATATTACTTTATCAATCTGTATCTATCAATTTATCAATCTATCTCTATCCCTCTCCTTTCCCTTTCGCTTTCACCCTCTCTCTCTCTCTCTCTCTCTCTATATATATATATATATATATATATATATATATATATATATATATATATATATATATATAAAGTTTCTGAAAGATAACATTGGCAGAGTGCTCGATTTAGAAAATATGAAAACAAGAGTGTAATATATATATATATATATATGTGTGTGTGTGTGTGTGTGTGTGTGTATATATATGTATGTTATGTGTGCGCATGTGTTACTGAAGGACAGAAAAACATCGACACTGTAAGTTTTAAATCCCACGTAAAGGAGACCAATATCTGGTTACCTGTATCGTGCCCTTCAGTTTCTGTTTTATCTGTCTCCTTTATGTTTCACAAACAGTACGAGACTCCATATGCACTGAAATGTTATTTCTGATTAATTTTGATGTTTAATCTTAACGGATATTATTTTTTATTAGATGTCAAAAAGTAAGAGGTGAGCTTTATCCCTCGCACTCTTAAGTCATCCCACTGTAACCATACACCAGGAACAGATTTAATAACGGAAAATTCTTTCTAGACTCATCGTTTAAAAAGGAAATCTTACGCATCAATAACAAATCGACCATGATTTCTGTATGTTAACTTTCAAATAAACATTACATTAGATTTGTTTACTGCTGGGTTATAAAAAAATATTAAAATATTTATTTGTTAAATTTTCTTAAAATATTTATGTTGTGTCTGTATCAATAACAACACGAACGCAGAAAGTAAAGGTAAAACAAATATATTAAGACGGAAAGATAATACATATTTACAAAGATGCAGTTGTACTGCAGTTGGAAGATTGTCCGGCAGAGGGCGTGTTAAAGTCTTTCATGGAGCAACCGGCACTTGCGTCTTGCCTATCCGGCATTCGGACACAGCTCTCCGGTCTTGCTGACTTGATAACTTTATCTATATCTTGTTCACTCACGTATGCTAATTAGTGGGCGTCTCCACAACAATTTATTTGTTAAATTTTCTTCAACAACCTAACATTGGGTATAATAACTCGATCACGAGCAACTAATTATTATGTTGTTTTAATGAACTGATACAAGTAACTAGGGTGGATTTTGGTATCTATGAAGTTTATTTTCTCCATATATAATAATTTAACTGCAGAAATTCCCCTTTTAGAAAAATACTTTGTAACTTTTCAAACATGCCTGCATCAGTTGCATAGCATTTCTCCATCGATCCGTGTAAATGTCTTCCGATTTGAATCGCTACTGTAAATATTTATTTCAGTTCCATTCGCGGTCACTCTCCCCTGCAAGTAACATTAAGAGGGAGACGCATAATTGCCCCTCTCTAAATAATTAGTCCTCATCCTGAGCTATTATACACCGGGGGCAAAAACTACACAGTGAACTATGACCACTCTTATTTCCCTCGAACATTTCTAGTCGTTATGCTTTCGCTACGCCTGTTAATACACGGAAACAATGATCGGCCCTTTACTCTCCGCCGCAAACATTTTCCACAATCTGATTGGTCAACTATGCATTTTCTTTTATCTAATATGTAACGAGAAATTGCATGGTAACATGATTTTTGTTGCTCAATTACTTCTTTTTATTGCTCACTTACTTATTTCAGTATGATTACGGCTGTTACTCTTTCGGAATAGGAACATGTGAAAAAAAAAAACACAATAAAACAATCAAGACAAAAGTTTCACTTACCTAATCTGTTCTGGACACAAGTAGATATAATTCAAAATGATTATCTAATATTTTCTACACTTAACATTCTTTCATAACTCATCGGGCAACGACGAGAAACGAGTACTGCTAATTTTTATATATTTCTATAGTCAAATTAATACGTAAATTATTATAAGCACATCTTTTAGTAAAAAAAAATAGCTTCAGACCTAGAAAGACACTGTTTAAATATTCATTATAGAAAACACATTGTGTTTAGAAAAAGAAAAAGACGCAGTGAAAAAAATTTTTTTTAGTGATCTTGGAAAGGGTTATATCATTAGTATTTTAATTCACTTGGAGTAGTAACACAGGCCATCATCAAAGGTGTGGCGTTCTTTGAAGTCTGAGTGACAGCAAGACTCCCCAGATTTCCAGTACTCTTCACCTCTTTCAATAACCTTTGCAGATTAATTTGAGTTATCGCAACGACCGCTTACCGATGATTTCTCGTTGGCAGCGATCATTGATCGTCACTGAAATTTGGGTGGCAGTAAGTCTCCCCAAAGTCCCAGTTCTTTTTGCACTCATTTAGCGGAAGTCTGGTTAGTGCTCTCTCCTCTCGGTATTTTCTATCCTCCATGACCCTCTTCATTTAGTGTGGCCCAGTTTATTATTATTATTATTATTAGTAGTAGTAGTATTATTATTATTATTATTATTATTATTATTATTATGTTACTCACTAAGAGTTCTTACACAGGTAATCATGAGAGGTTACTCACTAATAATAACCGGTAGTATTCTCAGCAGTCTAGGTTACTCTTCCCAGATTTCCAGTACTCCCCACCTCTTTCGATAACCTTTGCAAATGAATTTGTTTTGTACTGAAGAACGAAAAACAACAAATTTTCAAATTGAAATTAAAATTAAAATTTAAATCTATTTAATCCATTCAGATGCTTTTTGAGAAGTTCTAAAGAAATGGTCTAAAGTCTAGTGACTATGGTGGATGATGTATTGTTACATGATAAGGGCTGTCCCCTGTTCATGTAAGTATAAAAATAGAGAGATTAGTTAAAATGGAAATAAGAGAAAGCAGAAATCGAACCCTGGACATAAGTTTTAAAGAACAATAGGTTTAAATGGAATGTCCAGTAAATTGTTAATTCGGATGAAATAAATAATAAATAAACTATTCAATTGTTAAAAGAATGTGGATAATAAAATATGGTTAAATAAATTAGATATGTAGGTTAAATTCCTTTGTGGAAACAACACAAGAAAAATAGGTTATTGGGAAATCAATGTCGAAAACGTGCAAAGTCGCGCATGTTGAAACACGTGAATTTTGCTCACGTGGCCGGGATGCATGGATTTCTCAATATAGTAGGTGGGAGTTAGTTGGTCGAGGAGAGTCAGAGACAGTCAGAGAGAGACAGTCAGAGAGACAGTCAGAGAGACAGTCAGGGGAGACAGAGACAGGCGGACGTCTGAAGCGAGACGTCACTTCAGAAACTAAGATGTGAAACTTTGAGTTCTTAATGAGGAAATCCCGACCGGTCGTATTAAATAAATTCACCACGTGTTTTGGATAAAGCTCATCTTTGTGTTTGTGATTTCTACAAAAAGGTAAATTGTATTGTTATTATATGTCTGTGTATAAAATGTCATTACAACAACATCTCTCTCTCTAAGATACAACATCATATGTAATAAGACAAGAACTCTCACTAAGACTCATATCTTACTAATAAGAACTCACGTAACATACGCGCACAAGTGGTATCGTCTAATAATAATAATAATAATAATAACTATATAACAGTATAATTTACACAGATTTTTTATATCAGCCTTTGTAGAAGTTTGCAACATCATTTTGGTTAAGACCTCAAAAGAATAAAGTAAAATAGAGTTAGCCCATTCTTCAATTAAAATACCCCAGCTCTATTTGATATGCTGGTTTAAGATAAATTTTTCTTTCTCTGATATTGAAAAGATTGGTCATATCCATAATGGCAAACCTCTCAGACTTTAAAAAAAAGATCAAATTATTGGTGATCGTATGGTAGGCGCTAGAGTTTCAGAGACTGTCCAAATGCTTGGTGTTTCAAGATGTACTGTCTCAAAATTAATGAATGCATCTGAAAAGGAAGGAAAAAACGCCATCAGCAAAGCACAAATCTGGTCGAAAGTTGAAGTTGTTCGTGATAAACCACCGGACTATAAATCGAATTGCTATTTACTTAGTATTGATTTCTCGTTTGCAATGACCATCGGTCTTCACCAAAATGTAAGTGGCAATAAGCCTCCCCTATGTCCCAGTCTTTTTCACACTCTTCCAGTGGAGGTTTGGTTAGTGATTTCTCTCATTGGTCTTTCGATTCGCCTTGACACTTATCCATTTGATGCGGTGTCACTCAGTGCAGCATTACACGTTTTAATTTTATTTTAAGGGGCGCGTAGTTAATTCAATATTTCGCCGTTTCGATTTTCTTGGTTCTGTTTCTTGTTTTTTTTTTAATTTATATTGCAGTATTTAATTTGCTGTTTAATGTTTTTAGTTTATGTAGTTGGTTTCCTCATTCTAGGGGTTTCATTAAGATTGTAGTCATTTTCATTATTGCTATCCGTTATATCTTCTCTGCGTTCCTTCTGATTCCAATTTCTTCCATTCTTTTATTGAAGTTCTCGAGATTATTCGTAATGTTCCTACGATTATATGGTGTTATCTTGTCTTCATTTGCCTTCGCCCGTGTTAAGCACTCTGGCAAGTTCCGTGTATTTGTTTCGCTTCTCCGTCTCCTTCACGTTTACCATGCGGTCTGCTGGGACGGCAAAATCTACGATATGACAGGATTTATTCTATCATATTATGACATCCAGTCTCCTTGTTTGAGTGAGTTTATCTGTTTGTACCTCTATGTCCCGTAAGATTTTATGATTTTCATTTTTAAGTACTGTCACCGGTTCGTGTTTTTACTGTTTATATGGATGTTCAAGATACAGTGGTTTGCATAGTTCTCAGTGTATTGCGTTCTCGTCGTGTTTATTCTTATATTCATTTGGGCCTAACATGATGCAGTTACTTACGTGATTCATCCTTTCATCTCTTTGTCTGTATAGTCTGCATTTTCTGTTTTCTTGTGTCTTATCGATCTTATCATTGATATAGTTGGTTCTAATCGCGTTATCTTGTGCAGCTGTGAGTAGTGAGTCAGTTTCTCTGTTTAGGTGTCCTTTTAGTGGCAATGTCCAGGTGTTTTGTGAGTATCATCCTTTATCATCCTTATGAATCATCAGTGTAGCTGTTTCTCTTCCCATTTTTTCTTGTCTCATACCTTGCTTCTTTGCTCTCCATCTTGTTCATTTTTACTGTGTTTCTTACTGCGATAAGTATCCTTTCTGTGTTCTGCGTAATTAACTGTTCTAATTCTTTTTTTATGTCATTCACACAGTCTTTCACACAAACCAGTCCTATTCCTCCATCTTCCCTTTTTGAATGGAGTCGGTCAGTATCATTCTTTGAGTGTAATGCACTGTGTATGGCCATGTTTTCTGGTCTTTTGGTCTAGATGCCTCAGTTCTTCTTTGGTCTAGCCTGTGAATGGTCCAGAGTATCTTACTAGTGATACTGTCGGTGTGTTTATATCTTCTATTAGATTACTACTATATAATTTAGTTTCTAGGAGTTTTGTTTGTTCTTTCTATGTATTCTTTTGCAATTTTCCGTTGCTCTTATGTATTATTTTCCAATTTTCCTTTTCATTACTGTTAATTTGATATTTCTTCTTCAATAACTGCTAGATATTTGTACATACTATGTTCGACTAGAGCCCTAATTTCTGCTTTATCGTGTAGTTCTATACCTTCCGTTTACTCCAGTTTTCTCTTTCTTATATACTAGCGGGGGGTACCCAGCGTTGCCCGGGTGTTTGGAAGTGTGTGTGGTTTGGGGTAAATTAATACACCCGGTTGTTTGTGCCGGGGGGGGTAAATAAAAAAAGTTTTGGTAGGTAAGTATGAAGGATCGAACCCGAACCCTTTAGTCGAAGTTGAAAATTAAAGTGTGGAAAAACACGTGCGACGTTAACCACTGGGCCACCACGAAATACTATCGGAAGCATATTTAAATTTATTTAAATATTAAGAATTGGCAGGTCCCCGTAGTTAATGACTTAATGAGGCCAACTTTGACTGCGGGGGCAGTATTTTATTTACTGCGGAGCAGCATGTTTTTGTTTGTTTGTTTCCCCAAGATGTTGTGGGGGGAAACCAGCTACCCATAAAAAGGGGATCGTCCAAATTGAATAGCAATTGTCTGATATAAGGAAAAACTCCACATTGATCAAAGCTGATTGTTTTTGGACGTTCCCGGCGATCGCACGGGGAACTATGTCTTAAGCTTCGTTTCGCTTTTATTATAAGAAAAAGCCCAATCCACATGCGGCGATCGAAAAATGTTGAATATTTATCTTTTCAAAGTCGAACAAATTAAATAGACAGGCGACCCCGTTGTTAACTCGTAGATATTATGATTTAGACGTGATATAAAAAGTTTTAAGCAGTTGTGAGCCGACCGATCGCTTCTCGGGAAAAAAAAACCTTTCTCGAATATACACAAAAAGCGAACATACATACACACACACATTTTCGCTTTTTTATATATAGATATCAGTGCGAACTTTTCTATTCGGTATTCCATCATTTTTTTAAATAAAACAAATTAATTTGTTTTTCCTTAAAACAAACACAAAAAAAGAAACTCATTATTTCAAAGAATAATAACATCTCTCTTTTTCTCTTTTTCCTCTCTCCTTTCTTTCCCTCTCTCTTTGTCTCTCTCAACTCTTAATAGTTTATGGAGTTGCGGATTCAGTTTTCTGTTAGGTACAAATTTAGATCTTGGAAAATCGCATAGAATGAAAATTAGAAATGAGAAAACTATATTTAGAAACAAGGTATTATTGAAACCAAAAATATCGCTACTCCAACATGACACATACGATCAATAAGATTTTCTTATTGTTACGTGTTTGAATCCATGCAACATATGTTAAAAAAGACTAAAACTCAGAGTATAATGAAAAATAAAAGTATTTATTATGCATAAAAACAAAGAAAATAAATATTTACAAAGGATTCAAGGGAAAGAAACAAGTTCTTATTTCAGTCTTGTTTGCGTTTAGAAAAAAATCCGAGTTATTGACAATTAATAATAATATTTATTTGGTCAGAGAGAATGCCAAAAAATCTTTATAATTGCCAAATGTCCAGTTTTCCTTTGAGTGTACTTGTAATTGATTCGTTTTATAAGATTCCTTTCGACCGGATTTGGATCCCGGGAAATATTGGCTGGAGTTAATCTAGTTAGCGTTTGGCAATCTGGAGTTGCGTAACCACTCAATCAGACTCTTTTATTGATAAACTGAAGAGTTGACGCTATCAGAGTTTTTGATGAATGGAAAGTTCCAGAAACACTCAAAATGGGGCACCAAAACTTAGAACAATACAGAAGGCCTCGAAAGAAAAAAACAGTTATATGTTCTATATTTAGACCTCTCGAGAAACTCTTAAAAACAGAACATTTTATATTTTAATCTTAATGCAATTTTTTTAATAGTACATTTTTTTTAATATTATTATAAGAATTTGTAATGTGTGTACTATCAATAGAAGTGCCCATACGAAAAAACGCCTGGAAACTTATTTAGGGCACCTCGTATATTATATATGTAGGCGTTTTATATATGTAAATGTCTATGTATATATGGATACATTTATGTAAGAACGCATGAACGGATGTAGATAAATAAAATTCTAAATAATAAAAATAAATAGAGTGAATGCATAAATTGGTTTATCATCAAAGCGTTTCACTCTATCTCGGGGTCCATCATCGAACAGTGTCCAAAGATTTATCAGGTTCAAGTCGGAGCATGCCTCACTTAGGGAGCAGTCTGTGAGGCCATGTGCGATATATTAGTTGAATGAATATTTACACGTACGCATGAATTGTGTTAAAGCAGCTGATTGGAGTATTAGATTCCAAAAGACCTAAAGGCACGATTAAGGTAATCTATTACAAGGTACCACATTTGTCTAAAGTTGTCATAAAATGAAGAAAAAGAATCCCGGATTTCCTTGACGAGGATTTTGTTTTGAATCAAGAATTTGAATTATATTTAAATAAATAAATTTATTTATTTAAATAATATGCCCTTATTTGGTATTTTTACCACCGTCTAATTTCGAATCTGGTAGTCCAGCATATATATATATATATATATATATATATATATATATATATATATATATATATATATATATATATATACAGTATGTATATATATATATATATATATATATATATATTTGTGAGGTAGATTGCTGAAACAATCTTTCACTTGGTGCTTGTATCACTAAGTGAAAGATTCTTATGGAAAATTGAGATATATATATAATCTGATATATATATATATATATATATATATATATAATATGATATATAATATGATATATATAATGATATATGTATATATAATATGATATATATATAATATGATATATATAATGTGATATATATATATAATATGATATATATATCATATGATATATACACATATATATCTATATGATATATATAATATGATATATATATATAATATGATATATATAATATGATATATATAATATTATATATATATAATATGATATATAATATGATATATATAATATGATATATATATATAATATTATATATATAATATGATATATATATATAATATGATATATATAATATGATATATAGACATATATACATAATATGATATATATATATGATATATATATAATATTATATATATATATATATATATATATATTGGGATTGAATGAGAATCAAAACAGTTCCACACTTCCACACTTTTATTGTCATCGAAATCAGTGAAATCGACATTTTTTTTTTACAGTCCACAAAATCATGTTAGTCAACATTGCACTGCAGAGAACCTAGTGAGAGTTTCATGAAATTATGTCATATAATAGCTTAAATTAAAGTTTAACATGCAGAAGTCAAGTTCAATTGCTTTCTAAACAGAAAGTGCATTTTGAACGCGTCCCTGTCTTATCAAAGTACTTACTGTTGATTTTCTAGGCGGACTGTTCTTGCTTGTGCGGTGAAAAAACGTCTGAAATGCATTTGTGATGTTAAGCTGTATAAGGGTGTTATTTTTTTGGTCAAAATCGGACTGTCCTTTCTTTAATCGGATTTTTTCGATTTTCGATTTTTATATGAGACATTCCGATGCAGAACCTATCTAAGAATACTGAAAGACACATAAAGTAAGTCCGTGTGAAATTTAAAAAACAAACAAACGGTTCATTGTTTTTATATATATTCAAGTAAACGATAGGAAGAATAACTTCTATGACGGAAATAAGCAATAAATATAGCATTAGTTTTAATTTTTCCTTTTTTTTTCGGCCAGTTAATAGACTACTTTCTTAAATGGTAAAGTTTGCAAAAAAACGTTCCGACATTAATTAAAGAAAGGGTTGATGTCAAATGTCTGTAAAAAAGGTTCCATATGGCAGTGAGTTGGGACGGACGCGCTTAAACTCTTTGGTTGACATTTCCAACAACTAACAACTTAGACGTTATAAATATATAAGTAGTCCAACGGAAATGCATCCCCCATAAACTGTTTTCATTCGATAACAGATCCGTAGAATGTACATGAGAGATTTTTTTTTATATGCACGCACAATATCTTGCGTTATGTTTGATTGTAATTTGGTCGACGTAGTAATACACAAGCAATTAGCACGTCACTGACATGCGCACTGGAAGTCTGCTGGTGATTTCCGCCCACAGCTAGATGCGCACAAATACAACAATTCGAGTCAAGCTTCCGACATAAATAGACTGACATTTTTCTCTTCCCTCATCATTATCATGACGACGAAGAGAGGAAAAAACTCAAGATTACATATCTACCAAAAAGTATATTACATATCTACCAAAAAGTATATTACATATCTACCAAAAAGTATATTACATATCTACCCAAAAGTATATTATATATCTACCAAAATATATATTACATGTCTACCAAAAAGTATATTACATATTTACCCAAAAGTATATTATATATCTACCAAAATATATATTACATATCTACCAAAAAGTATATTACATATCTACCAAAAATTATATCACATATTTACTAAAATGTATATTACATATCTACCAAAAAGTATATTACATATCTACCAAAATATATATTACATATCTGCCAAAATATATATTATATATCTACCGAAAAGTATATTACATATCTACCAAAAAGTATATTACATATCTACCAAAAAGTATATTACATATTTATCAAAAGGTATACTACATATCTACCAAAAAGACGGTAATTCTTTATGTTACATTGTCCTCTTCAAATAAGAATTGAGCTATATTTTAATAGAGACGTTTAGTGTTATTTGGGAGAGCCGTTGCCTCTTTCTTATTCTGTATTCAATTTCCGCCAGATGCGTCTAAGCATGACCAACTCTAAAAAGTTGCGTCCTTCTAAACTTTTACGTGCAAAATTAATGGCTGATGCCCAAAATGTATCAACATTTCTGCCCCTCCCTTCACTTAAAATTCCAGCAAAATTCAGGAAATCAACCAATTTCAATAAAAATTGTGAGTATTTATTAAGTAATTACCATGGAATATGATCAAGTTATTATTAATTTTTAATCTTAGGGAAATCTATTATTTTATGTAAACAAAAAACAACACCTTATAGTTTTAAATACTAACTAAAACCGCATGAATTTAATTTTGCCTTTTTCATGAAAAAAACAAAAAATATCGCAGCTTGTAACAATGTTTTAAAAATTATTTAATATATTCAGGAACATTACGAAAAATCCCCTAAAGAATGTATCAATAATACCGTTATAACTCGAAGAAAAATTAATTTTCTCGAAATACCGATATTATCATCGAATTAATCCGTGTTTATTTAATATTTTTATCCAAAAAATATTACATGTTCTTAATAAGGTAACATTTTTACTGTGAATTTTTATGTGTATTATTTCAACACTTTTCTTTCAGGTATAAACGTGTAAACATTAGCGTAAGAAATAGTTTCTATAATCTTGCAAAAAAATTGTAAATATTGAATATCAAAGGCACACCACAATGAGTTAAAAAATGAGAAAAATTGAGGAACGATTCATTTGATTACCTACGGGTGCACAGCATTGAAAAAAAAAACGCAGACAATTTTGCCTCCTCACATCCTACTCATCTCATCCCGGAAAAAAGATCTTCAGAGAAAAGTAAAGAAATTCTTACTTGTGTGTATTCATAAATATTCTAATCCAATAAGCTATTCCTGTTTTATTACGACAAAAATAACATAACTAAAAATTAGTACGCTTTTCGTGATCCATAGTTTCTGTTTACATTTTAAGCGGGACGTTTTCTTTTTTTTCTATCGTAAATTGCTTTTTGGTTTATTATGCATTTTATATATATATATATATATATATATATATATATATATATATATATATATATATATATATATCAGAGGAAACATAATTTAATATTAAATTATGTTTCCTCTGAAATTTCTCCTTCCATTTTGCTGTATCAAAAATTTACTTATATATATATATATATATATATATATATATATATATATATATATATATATATATATATATATATATATATATATATAAAGCGTATATGCATTTTGTACGGTATTTTATAAGTTTAATTTACTAATCATCGTTTAAATATTATGAGGAATTTTTACAGAGATTTTTAGAGTTGATTTATTCGGACTTGGAATTCGAACAGAATGTTGCGTTTCTTCAACATTTTTCACCGTAATTTTTTAACGCGTATTTTTTTTTTCTTGTTAGAGATTAACTTTGGTTTGTTATCTTTCAAACACAATAAAAATTATAAAGAATAATTATGATCAGCTTCTTGTAAGAAGATGGGGGTCCGTTTTTTTTTGTTTTGCTTTTTTTTGGGGTTTTTTTTTTCAGTTATTTTTGCCAGTAGCTATTCTAAACCAATCACCTGCACCAACAAAAAAATATGTTTTCATTAAGTAGTGCAATCGGCCGACTGGGAGATAATTCTATGTAAATAACTCAACTCGTTGTTTTTGTTATCGATAAATCAGAATCATTGAATCAAAAAATAAACATTAATTCAATAAGCATTATCTGAATTATCTTGACTTATATCGGATTGTAATTTTGGTTTGCAGGAATAAACTCAAGAATATATCTTACATATCTACCGGAAAGCAGAGTTACAAAGAAACTCTTCAGAAGGTCCTTTTCAAGGGATCCAATTTAGGCAGAAGATTTTGGGGGCGTGGTCTAATTTGGAGGAGACATTTTCAGTGGAAACTGAATTGGTTTTAGGTTTATATTCAAATGTGTGAGAACGATGGAAATATTAGATTAAAAACACAAGCAAATTATGAGTCCAAAGGCATTAATTTATAAAAGATATATTTTAAACAAGCGGGGCGGGCGAACAGGGTGCCTGGCTTTGCCCAGGCGTAAAATACGCTCTTAAATATGATATTTCACTTTGTCCAGATTTTGTATATATTATTATAGAGTCGTGATTTCAAAAGTAAAAAAAAGGTATTCGAGTTCCAGTGTTATGCAGAGGCAAAGTGCGAATGGACTCATGTCCGGCCGACAAAAACGTAACCCGGGAATTGTGATTACCTGGTCCTATGACGCAAATCGTTTTATGGGTCAGGCCGTTTTATGGGGTAAGGTGCGAATGAACTCATGTCATGTCCAGGCTGACAAAAATGTAACCCGGGAATTGTGATTACCTGGAGATGACGTAATTCGGTCGGGGGAAGACCAAAAGCTAATGACGGGCTGGTCAAAATATGGGCCAATGACGTCAATTGGTTTATGAGTTACCAGGTCGAAAGTCCATAAAAGTGAGATGGTAAACAAAAACAAAGCAGAGACGCGGAAACAGGGAACGAGAGACAGACGACGAGAAACTGCCTGTCACGTTCGCAACCTAAACCTCTCTCCACCACCTCCACCGCCGTATTGTGTATATATGAATGTTTGTTAAATAAACAAAATTTGTTTATAACAAAGTGTCTCGTTATTCATTGATAAATGAACAGCGGTCATTCCAATCACTAGACGATTTGCAACAAACATATATGTATAAATGTCAAACACACTATCTCTCAGTCTATCTATCGAGATATTCAAAAATCTTTTATACTTAAATTACAGGTGGTGCTCATGTAGTAGAATGTACCCTGACTCTAGATGAAACACTAAGACTCTTCCTAAGACAAACAACAACAAAAATACAGAATATACGTCATCTTCATATGACCCAGTATATAACACCAGTAGCGAGAGACGAAACCGAAACTGTAGCATTCAAAGCTGGTGACGTTACCACTGTACCAACGTGACACGAATATGAACTGATTAAAAATTTAAAATAAACTAAGATGAACGTGGAAATGTATAACGATTTTTTCCATTGTAACCATTTTGACCCCTTAACGACTATTTTAACCGGCTAAAGATCCATAAAAGAACGGTCCGTAAAAAATCCAATCATTTGAAGCTCCCAGCGTCGCTCTGCGACTTTTAGTTTCGAAGAAGATAGAGTTTGAAAATATGGAGACAGACAGACATAAAGACATTTATATATTAAATGTTTAAAATTGAAGCTTTCATGAATAGGACAGACAGAATGTTCGTCAATATTTTCGGAGTGCTTGTAAAAAAGGGGGGGATTCTTGAGTTGAAATATCGAAGAAGACCGGCTCGATAATTTTAGAGCCGTGAAATTATTAGTTTTTAGGGATGGTCACGCAATTTTGGGGGTTTTACTTTGGGGTGTCTTGTAAGGAGAATATTTTGTGGAATGAGACAGATTAAGAGAAATATTTTCAATGGAAATGTTTTCAGGGTTTATAATCAAATGTGGCGAAAACCAGAGATATTGTTATACAGTAATCAAGACAAATTAATGAGCTAAGAAAGCGTATATTCACAAAAGAGATAATTTATATATGTTTAAATTGGAAGGTTTACAGCAATAGAAAAGAAAAACATCGAATGTTCGTGAATATTTTAGAGTTTTGTAAAAACAAGCAGGTTCATTTGATGAGATATTAGAAGAAGTCTGAATCGATTAATTAAAAGCAGTGTGTTTCAGGGGTCAGGAAAATCGTATTCAAAACTTCTCTGCTTACTTTTATAAATTATAATTCATTGAAAGTTGGTTATAAGAGTCAATGTTCTTTTGTTATTTGTAAAATATTTCAGCGAGATAGATTGAATATATTTCAATGAAAAAAGTTTATATAGATCGACAGACGATAATGTGATGAGTTTTGTGTGTCGCTGTGGTCGTTAAAGTTTGGGTATGTTAGTGGAATGAGATGTTGCAGAGATAAGCGCCTAATGCGGGGCCTCCAGCGGCAAGTGTCCGTAGATTCGGTTCAACGGGGTTCCACTGGAATATTGAAGAAACATCTGTCTTTTAAAGGGTTTAGGTTAATCCCATTTCAAATAAATTCAGAAACTTTTTCTGATTGGTCCAAAATATAATTATTTGTTTTTATTCGGAATAGTGTATCCGCAGACGATATGCGCACAAACACGTTTATGCATTTTGATTTTCTATGTTGACGTGTAGACATCGACTGCAAAATGTATGGAATGAAAAATCGTAGTCACTTAATTATACAAATTATAGTTCATTAATAGTTATTAATAAAAATTAATATTCGTGTATTTTCATAAAAATAAAGAAAGGAAGAAGAAAAAAGAAAGAAGGAAAAAAGGATAGAAAGAGAGAAAGGAAAAAAAATAAGAGAAAAAGTACGAAATATAGAAAGAAAGAATGAAAGAACAATAAAAGGAAAGAAAGGAAAAAGAAAGGAAAGAAAGGAAAAAAGAAAGGAAAGACGGAAAAAGAAAAGAAATTAGGAAATAAGAAAAGAAAAGAGGAAATAAAGAAGGAACGCAAAAAAACGGACAAAAGAAAGAAGAAAAAGGATAGAAGAAAAGAAAGAAAGAAAAAAGAAGTGCAGAAAGAAAGCAGAAAAGAATGAAAGAATAAAAGAAAGAACGAAAAAAAGGAAAGTAAATATAAAAAAATGGAGGTTTGTGAAAAGGGTTTCATCGTAATAAAAGATAACGGGGAATAAGCATTAACCAATAAAGCAAATGAAATGGAAATGACAGAAATTAAAAAGGAAACGGGAAAGAAGGAAAGGTAAAAATAATAATGACAGAAGGACGGATACATGAAGAAAGGAAATAGAACTTATGAAAGAAAGAAGAGAAGAATAATACAACAGAACACACAGAAAAAAAAAACGAAAAACTAAATAAAATAACGAGCAAACGTTATGTTCAGTATGACGTCATTCCGCAATGTCTGAGTTATGATGAAGAGGAAAAAATGTTGCCTTCGTATGAAAGCAAGTAACCGTAGACTTTTAAAAATAAGCGTTTTGTTTTTTATTACTATAAAAAATAGATATAAATATAAATAAATATACTAAACGAATGTAAAAATAAATGTGTAAATAGAAGAGAAAGGAAAAAGTAACGTTTTATCGTGTTCCAGATCAAATCCGTTTATTAACAATGTCACAGCACAGACATTGATGAATGGTGATACAATCGTTGCTTCGAATGCATTCATCCTGTCGTGTGTTGGATATTTGGCAGGTGACCCCAGGGAGAGAGGCATGTGATGGGGTGCACACACACAAATTAATTTGTTTTGAGGAATGCGAGGCTTTCCAACATTGTCTATTCAAACGCATAATTTGACCAGAAATATGTAAGAGGATATCGGTCAAAAGGTCGAGACAATAGATAATGGGAAATATTAAACATTTCAGGATGAAGGAATATTTAGATAAATCAACACAACAGAAAGCGAGCAACAAGCTGACACATTTTCTTTACTGCCAAAACATCCGCACAACACCCCCTCGTCACGCGCCATCACTGATGTAAACACCCGTCATACTAAATCGAAAATTGTTGTCATTGTGGAATAAGAAAAATATTTTTATAAATTAGCTGTGTTGTGTTTCATTCGCTGTCAGCGGTTATATAATGTAGACCAGTGACAAAATCGATTTAGAAATGTTATAACTTGAAAATCACCATCGGATATGTAACAAATGGTCATATTTTCTCCCACAGACCAGACAGACTTTTGACGAGAGCTTGGTCTAAAGCCACAAGTGTGACGCTTCAAGTAAAAAAAAACATCTACGACAGAGGCCACCAACCTTTAGGAGTTTGAGGGCCAAAAAGCTATTCTGATAGGAAAAGGGCCCTTTGCCTTCGGACTAAGATCAAAGTGTAGTATTAGTTCTTCATATGCTTCACTTCAATTTCTTGTTCTCTGTCAGTGGAGAAGAAATCCTTCACGACTGAGACAATTTTTGATTTTTGTTCCTTTTCTCCGTGTTAAAAAACGGCCCTGATGTCTAACTCTGTCCCGTAGGAAGGCATTGTAAATAGGCACATTATCATGGAGGACAACAATGCTATCAAATATATAAATAAATTTTCTGTGCGTTTGAAGAAAGCAAATATTAAATATGATTATATTTAAACGATATCATTTATTTTACCACAGGTATATAAAAATAATAAAAATCTATAAACATATTTTATATTAGTAGTTCGCCTACTATTGTCTGGTGGTAAAATACGCTTAAATATGATATTTTAATTTATGCATGTTTCGTATTTATTATTATAGAATCAATTCTCTATTGATTATTATATTGTACCTAATATATAGTATCTATTTCAAAAGTAAAAGAAAATATATTTATTTGTAATTTTTATTTTTGTTTTTTTGTTATTTTTTTGTATTTTTTGTATATTTTTCGCTTTTATATTTTTTTATTTTTTATTTTTTGTGTTTTTTTTTGTATTTTGGGAAATATATATTTTTTGGGGTATTTTTACATTTTGCTATACGTTTATATTTTTATCGCTACTATTAATTTATAGTAATATTATTTTTTATCTTACGTATTTTATCTCTCTCTCTATATATATATATCTATATATCTATATATATATATATATATATATATATATATATATATATATATATATATATACTTGCGTGTGTGCAACCCATGAAATGGCTCTCTCCCTGGGGCAACCTGCTAAATATCCATATATATATATATATATATATATATATATATATATATATATATATATATATATACATATATATATATATGTTTGTTCACTGTTTTGGCGAAAGAATTCCAGAAAAATGCTCGATTACAAAGAAAGAAATTTCAATATGACAGCTTAATATATATTTATTTAAAACCGTACAGAATGTCAGAAAACCATTGGTACCGTCGGATTCAAGCCTAACATAAGGGGGACAAGTTTTCTTAGAGAAAACAATATGGCTGACGAGAGCTTGACATTAAACTAGCCACCCCTTATATTAGGCTTGAAACCGACGGTACCAATGGTCTTCTGACCTTCTGTACAGTTTTATACATATATATGTGTGTGTGTATGTGTGTATATATATGTATATATATGTATATATATGCATATATATATGTATATATATATATATATATATATATATATATATATAGGAAATATATATATAGGATTTATATATATATATAAATACAGATATATAAATACCCGTTCACATACACTTTTCACGATAAAGCTAGAACCCAGAATTAGATAGAATCGAGCAACTGCATCGACCTAGGTTCGCGCCTATGTCGGAGCACGTCACTGATGAGATACAGTACATCGAACCCCACTTTGGGTCTGGCGTTGTCTGTTGTCGATGCAATTGCTCGATTCTATCTAATTCTGGGTTCTAGCTTTATCGTGAAAAGTGTATGTGAACGGATATTTATATATCTATCTATAATCTCCTCCTAATGTCTAATATATATATATATATATATATATCCCATTATTTTGTATATGTTTTCAGCTATTTTTCTATTTCTATTTATAACCTTGTCTTTTTTTTATATATACATATTCTTTATCTTTATTTTATTTCTATGTTAATGTTCTTATGCTAGCCATTTGTTTATATAAACCTGGCTGTTGCTTCTTTCTGATAAAAAGCACCAAGCTTCGAAATGTCATGATCTATCGAAGTATTCTTCCTTATTGAGTTGATGATTTCGTAAAGATTTATTTAATTTTGAATTCTCATCGTCTCTTTCTGACATCGTTTGCTCCACTTGTGGAGCTTTTTGTATCTTGATAGGTTTTTTATATAAATATTATTTTTATATTTATCTTTATCAATTTTATTTATTTACATTTACGAAAGGTTTGGTGAAGACACTTAGACTAGTTATTTATTTGTTTCCCACGAAACAAAATGTGGCACAAGGTCGGTTTAATGTGGGAGATAACCAGCTTCCCTCAAAAGGGGATTCTGTAAAAAATAAAATTGCCTTAGTATAGAAGGGTTTCCCCCTCCATTGACTAAGGACAGTAAATTTGAGTGCAGCATCGGTAGACACCACCCTTCAGTGACCAGCCCAGTACAAGTGCAGACTAATTATCCCACAGAAATATACTCTTCAAAATGCATTTTTGCTTTGGAAAGGGTTGATAATAAAAACAAATGTATTTTTGAAAATAAAATCCACGCTCACATGTAAACTCGTAAGAGGAGAACACAGTGTGAGATTTGAATAATTGTCAATGATAAAAATAGAAATCTCAACTGTTTGTTTTTATTGACACAATTTATTGTAATATTTTCTGTTTCTTTTCCTCCACCCAAATTATCATTTTGTGACGAATGTCGTCATTCTCTGGGTGGCATTTGCTAATTTCTAGACGCGATAATTGAAAACATATCCGCAGATAATTATTTTCTTGTTTCCTATTGAAATAGTTTTCAAACCGATGACCCTGTATCTGAGTGAAGGGCCACACCCTTTGTTATCTGCTAATGTGCCACGGGGTTTTAGATGCGTCTGCACATTTCTATGAGAGAATCCATCCGTCCGTCAGTATGTCCCTCTGTTCGTCACGATTAAATTTAAAATAGTATTTTAGCTTCGATCACGAATTTCTATAAAAGGCTATGTAAGTCTGTCCGTTGCTCTGTTAGGCTACAGTTTAAAATATAATTTTGGATTGAACCACATATTTCGATATGAGACTGTTAGATGACGCAACAGTAGTGTCCACTAATGTGTGATGAAGCATTGAAAAGTGACAGATTCTCATCTGAGAAGATTTCAAAGTGGCTAATGCACTCAGTAACCGATGAAGATAGGAAAAATAGTTTGCAGATTACTAGGAATTTTATAAGCAACTATATATATATATATATATATATATATATATATATATATATTGCTTATAAAATTCCTAAATATATATATAAAATTCCTAAATATATTTAAAATTTATATATAAATAAAATTCATATATATATATATATATATATATATATATATATATATATATATATATATATATGCAGCGAGAGAGACAGAGAGAGTCAGAGAGATAGAGAGACAGAGAGAGAGAGAGCCTGATGGATCCTCACTGGGAACGAAACCAAAAATTCGTTGTAGCTTAATTGCCATATATATATATATATATATATATATATATATATATATATATATATATATATAATCAATTACTATATAACTATTAATATGTAATTATTAACCTATGTATCCAATTATTTCATGGATCTTGTATCATGAAATTATAAGGGAATATATTTTATGAATCAATTTCAGTATTTACTACTATAGTACTAAATATAGTAGTATGTTATGAAGCTCACCTTTTAATTCGAAACATTCAAAAATGGACGTCTCACCTTGTAAAAAAATAGAACAATAGAGCAGAATATAAAAGCCGAACTTTGTCTGAGTGGATCCATGTCATTACCTGGGTATAACATTTTGCTGCTGGTGGGAATAATTATGAATCTGATTGGTTAGCTAAACTAAACACCGCCACGTGTATATATTAAAAAAACAATATACACGAATTGCATGTATTTTTGCCTAACTATTCTGTATGAGAATAAAATGCAAAAGGTTCTGTGTAGATTAATTGCCATTTAGTTTCATGACTTAATATATATGCATATAGATATGTATATATACATATATGTATTCAAATATATCTCTACAAATATATATATATACGTATATAGATACATACATACACACACACACACATATATATATATATATATATACATATATATATATAGTAAATTATGAAATATATATGGCGATTAAGCTACACAGAATATTCCGCGTTTCATCCACTCTAAGATTCTTCAAGCTTATCCTGAAGAATCCTATAGTGAATGAAACGCAGAATATGTGTAGCTTAATCGCCATATATATATTTTATAACTTACTATATATATTTATAACTTACTAACTAGCTCTACCTACGTATTGAGCACTGTTGAAGTAAATACTTAAAGTTTACGCATAAATTTATACTTTCGTATATTAATTTATGTGAGTAAATGAAGTAATATATATCTATATATCTATCTAAATATGTATGTATATATATATATATATATATATATATATATATATATATATATATAGTCATCCACATACAATTTTCGCTGTATCACAGGTCATCAGTTCGTCTAGACAGGCAACTACCTCAGGCTAGAATCGAAACCTAAATGATAGTCAAGATGTCTCACCATTACACTAATCGGCTGCTGCTATGCGGATAGTGAATTAACGATATTTTGACATTGTCCAAATGCCTAAGCTCGATTTGTTTACACAAAGAGTATCGCTTAATACGCTAATGGCAGTTTGTATATCACTTCCCAATATACTCAACCTGAATTTAAGAAGACTCGTTCACGGAAATCTTGTCCACAGAAATCTCGTCCATGGAAAACTTGTCCACGGAAAACTCAATCATTTTTGTTAGGTAGAAAAACTGTTCCATTATTGAATAAATATCGATTGAAAACACATTTTATGACCGTTATTGAATATTGTTTTTAAAAGAGACTATAACCCCATAATATATTTTTTTAAAATATTTTTACTTGTTTACTGTTGTTGTTTTTTTTTTTTTTAGATTTTTCTAAGTGCTTGTTTTCTTCATAGCTTTGTAAGTTTTTAATGGTTCAAGTTATTTTTAAGCGTTTATTTAGTTAAAACAAGTAGTTTCGAGTGTTACTTTAGAACAAAAAATGTCTGGCATGAGAAGATAATCGCTCAAAAATAGAAAATTAAAAGGAGGTACTGAGGTAGATATAGCTTTAAAAAAAGCCTCCTCCTCCTCCAAAAGAAAAAATATTTGTATATATGTTTTAGGTAATGTCCAAAATCAGTGCTGTGAAAAAAAGCTACCGAAAGTGTATAAGGTAGATTATGCAACGCAACCGAACTGAAAAATCAAGACACGAAAAACGAAACCATAAAAAATTACTTTAGTTTTAACACTTCTTGTGTTTAGTAATTTATTTTTATTTCGGACTATTATTCTCATCTTTATTAGTTGTTTTTTTTTTTCATCTTTTATTAGTTGTTTTTTTTTTCACGACGTTTCGGCCAACTATTTCTCTGGCCTTAAGGCCAGAGAAATAGTTGGCCGAAACGTCGTGAAAAAAAAAACAACTAATAAAAGATGAAAAAAAAAAACAACTAATAAAGATGAGAATAATAGTCCGAAATAAAAATAAATTACTATATATATAATGCTAATCTCAAAAATGAATTCCAATTAATGAATAATATATATACTTCTTGTGTTATTACGAAACAAAAAAAGGAAAACACTTTTTGTATTATCAAATAATAAAACACATATTTTATTTAGAAAAATTAATTTAGTTTAAATACGTTTTGGGCGCATTTCACTATACTGATGCTAGGTGGCACTTCTCGGTCAAAGAACATTTAAATTATTAATTTGTTGTTGACCACTCAAAGTTGGTTTAATTCAAAAATATGTGTTATTTAAATTATTTATTTCTTCAAAAACAAAAAACAAAAAACAAAAAACATTATTACTTTATAAAAATTCAATGTTGGTTTCAATAAAAATAAAATTGCTTAATTAAAATTATATCTCCTTACAGACTTTTAAATAAATGTTTTTACAATTATATTTTGATACATTTTTATATGATAAATGTTTTGTTTTCAAATATTTTTCTGTTCGGAAAAAATTCTTGTTTGTTACTTATTTGCCGTGTTTTTTTTTACCGAGAAGAAATTGGAGTTATCGCCCCCTAGCAATGGCTGCTGTCCGCATACTGCAGAAGTGCCTCCCAAAAATTAATTTTAAACAAGCAAAAAGAAACTGCGCTTCTACACTATCAGAACGAAATTTTGTAGTTTTTAGATTAAAAAATCAATGGTTTTGTCGATTCTAATAAATTGCAATGTTAGCTAAATTATCTAAATATTACTGAATTATTAAAAAAAAAAACTTTAATCGTGTTAGGAGGTGAAAAATTGCAGCTATCTTGTTTTTTATAAAATAAATAGAAACGGAAAATTACCTCCCTTTTGAACTCTCCTGTGTCTAACATAAGTAATACGATCGTTTTCTTCAAATTCTATTTTTTATTTTCTTTTAATAAATAATTTTCTACCTTATCGATTTTCGTAATTTTTGGATATAATCATCTTAAAAATACGAGCAATACGTAGATACCATTGTTTTCATGTGAAATTCAGTTTTATGATTTCCGAAATTTCATCCCAATAGTGTAGAAGCGGCAAAACTTTTCTTGTATTATCGAATAATAAAACAAATATTTTATGCAAAATTATTAATTTAGTTTTAGCACTAACATAATAATTTGATAAATTAGTTTATATAATAATTTAGTGTTTGATATTATAGGAAGTGTATTTTTTTGTTTCGTAATAACACAAGAAGTCTTAAAACTAAAGTAATTATAAAAGACTAAAAAAAATGTTAAAAATTTAAAAATTTACAAGTTGAATATTTTCTTTTTGTTTTATTATTTGATAATCTACGAAGTGTATTTTTTGTTTCGTAACAACACAAGAAGTCTTAAAACTAAAGTAATTATAAAAGACTAAAAAAATCAAAAAGACAAAAAAATTTAAAAGTTGAAGTGTTTTGTTTTTTATTTTTTATTCTGTAATAACAAAAGAAACGTTAAAATTAAATTGATTTTACTGATTAAAATATTTCTATTATTTGATAATACAAGATGTGTTTTCTTTTACTTGTGTTAAAACGAAAATAATTTTTTAAAATAAATATATCGTTTTTCGTGTCTTCACTCCATGACTCTGTGATCAATTTTACTTTTTCAAAGCAACAGTAAACAAGTAAAAATATTTTTAAAAGTATTATGGGTGTATAGTCCTCTTTAAAACAACATCTTCAATAAGGCAAGAACATAAAATGTGTTTTCAATCGATATTTATTCAAGTGTAATGTGAACAGACATCTAGCTGCTCAACTCCTTATATAATACCCCTGAAACTTATGTTCCCGATAGTAGCCCCGCTACATCAAAAGTGGCAGTGTGCCTTGTTTGGGATGAAAATTTAATAATAATTTTAAAAAAATAATAAAAAATGGATCAGTTTTCCTACCGAGCAAAAATGGACAAGTTTTTCGTGGGCTAGTTTTCCATGGGTGAGTCTTTCGTGGACGAGTTTTCCGGGCACCATATATATATATATATATATATATATATATATATATATATATATATATATATATATATATATATATATATATATTAGCATGGGTGCCCGGTTTTGCCCGGTGTTGCCCGGGTATTTGGAGATGTATGTTGAGCAAAAAAAAAAAAAAAAGTGGTGAATTTTTTTAACTTTGACCCCTATTATGACTCCTTAAAATTTATTGTTTCGGGCTAAAATTAAGTTATTAAGTTAAATCCCTGTCAAATGAACCTATATCTACAATTTCAAGTGTTTAGACTCAAAATTGTCGGAGGAGTTTAGTAGAGTTCTCAAAGGTCAAATCATTGAACTTTGACCCCTTAATCGCTAAATTTCTGGCCGAAAACTGATCACATCGATTTTTTCCCCCCAAATCTGAGTACCCTGTATATCAAATCTCTTGTCTGTAGACTTAAAATTGACAGAGTTATTGCGTAGGGAAATGTACACACACAGACACACAGATACACAGATACACACACAAACAGACAGACGCTTTCACTTATATATATATATATATATATATATATATATATATATATATATATATATATATATATAATTTATTTCAGCAAAATACGCTAACTTGATGTGCCTTTACATTAATTGTATTCATTACGGATTAGAAAATTTTCCATATTCCCACAATCAGTATACATGATTGCAACTATTAAGTTTGAAATTTTCTTACTGCCCAAAACATTGCAGACCATACTTACCGTTTAATTATATTTTTTGTTATGGATTCTATCTTTCTTTCTACTTTGTCTATCATTTTTCACGACCGAAAATTCTAAGTTTAATTTTTATACTGTTTCCGAAAGGTGTTTTTTTTTTGCACTACTTTAGTATTTATTTCCCTCTGAAGAGAAAAATGTAAATGTTCGAAACTCCATTGGTTTGAAAAATAACTTTTAATGTTTTACTTGCTTTTGACCATCTGATGATTCGATAAATAATGTTTTCTCTGTCATCAATTAAGTTTCTTAAGTAAGATGTGCTAATCAATGTTAATAAGAAAATGACGTGATTCGATCATATAACAGGATGTAAAGACTGTGAAGGGCGGATTAATGAGTTGTAGACAAAGAAAGAGATAAGATGACAATGTCCGAGAGTAACACGATTAAGTGTGCAGGACAGAAAATCGGAAGAGTTGCAGACAATTGGTTGTCAAGATGTCTGTTGCCAAGGTCGCTGGAAAGATTGTGGGATCCTTCTACCGCTTCAGAAGATATCTCACTACTGATGCAATTCTCTATCTATATAAAAGCCAAAATGAATGTTTAAAAGAATATGCACATTACCTCGATCTTTTGCAGATTAATGCAATTCTACGACCCATATATAACAAGGTTATATTTTCTTTTTAAATAAATCAGAAAAAGGATTTCTAATATGAATATCAAGACACACACCAAAAAAGCAAATTTATAGGAGTAAAGATTAGAAGAGTCCATTACGAGTGAAGGGATGAGTCCCTCATAACAATTAGTTAAGGGGCTTAATTTTTAACGTGGCCGTCACATTTTTACCAGCATGTTGCATGTAGAGACAGTCGCAGAGAAAGAAATATGAAAGATATTCGAATCGGCTTTATTTTTAGTTAAAATAAAAGTATTTATTCATGGTACTTTCCAAACTACGTCTGCATCTTGGTTTTACAAGTCTCTTTATTTGCCATGTGGTTAATAAAATCCTGACGTGCTTTTTCTCCTCTCATGTGGACACGTCTGCTTAGGTCCAGTCGCCGCTCACGCGGTTCCAAATCACTCTCCGATTTTTATTTCCTTGTCTTCTTTCGCTGTGACGTCAACTCCCGCTACGACTTAGTCATTTCCATACGTGAGCTTCTATATACGCTTCCGTGGCTTCGTTCCAAATTCTGTTCATGCAAATACATAAATATACCTAACTTCATCTTCATATATGTATGTGTGTGTTTTCAGATTAAATGTTTTTAACCCTTTTTCAAAGTGTTTTAACATGTTTTATTAACTGTTTGCTCCTATATATATATATATATATATATATATATATATATATATATATATATATATATATATATATATCAGGGTAATGGAAATTACATGCATACCCAATACAAGCAATTGTAAGCTTCAACCTAATATAAATATTAATATTTATATATTAATATATTAATCCCAATCAAATAAAAGAAGATCAGTACAAACGCAATAGGGAGTAGAGCTTGTCATAAGAAAAGATATCAACACTGTAAATTAAAACTTACGAGTAAATTTATTGTTCAACAGAATACACGTAAAGTGGTTTTCGAAAACTCCTTATTCCGCGGAGTTTTAAAGAATGCTATTTTTCTCGTTAGAGAAAATAAATAAATTAGAAAATTATTATTATAGCCGAGCTAAAATTTGCGAGTTTATTTTATGAGTGGGATGTTGATTGTCAAAAAAAATTGTTGATTGTCAAAATATTTGTTTCCCGTCAAAATATTTGGTGATTGTCAAAAAATTTGTTGATTGTAAAAAAATTTGGTGATTTGTCGATTGTCAAAAGATTTGCCCCAAATTTAACCTTAATAATCGCTGTCAGGATCCCCACGAACCAACAAAAAGTGGGGGTGGGGATTTGTTCCTCGCCCGTGCGTACAAATCTGGCGGCCAATGATTTAAAATGCATAACACAGGGCTTTATATCTCGAAAACTATTTGTATCCGCCAAATATAAATGAGATTGTCTTAATCAGCAAAGTGATAGACCTTTAACAGTCGTCATTTTAAAAGAAAAGTATGGAAGTGGAGCTAATGGAAAAATTAATCTTTTCAAAAGCAAAAGAACAACAACTGGCTTATAAGCAAACATATAACAAAGACTTGGTCTCGTAGGTAAAGTAATTCAGTTTTTAACTTACCTGCATAAAATATTGGGTTCAGGGTTTGTTTTCTTTTGGGGGGGGGCATAACTGCTCGATGCAAATCTGAGCGTAGGTAAAAAAAGAAACGCCCCGGTATAAAGCAAAGTAAAAGAAAACAAAAAAATATATTTTTTCTTCTCTTTCCGAAAAAGTAAACACTAGTATACGTAAATGTTCTGGTTTGTCTTTTAGGGTTTGTTTTCTTTTGTGAAAGAGTAATTCCGTGGTGTAAATGTGAGCATAGGTAACTGTAAATGTAGCAGTACTTAAATTTCTAATTATGAACGGTTACTATGGTTGTATTCGTTTTATTTTTTTAACGATTGCATCGTGTAGAGAGAAACCTATCTCTTTACAACCCCTCCTTTTCATAACCTGTCATATTTTCATCAATCACAGTCCATTTTCTGTAGGCTTTTTTTAACTCAGTCAACGACGTGTACTTCTGCTAGTATATATATATATGTATATATATATATATATACACATACATATATATATATATATATATATATATTTATATAAAATGGGTTAATAAATTCCAACGAAAGAAAGATGTATATTTAAATAAGGGAGTAGTCACCAACAATGTGTATTTTTTAACATTATTTTTTATTCCGTGTCTTGGTTTTTCATTGAGAATTATGCTTGGATCATTGTAATAATGTTTTTAAGTCATTGAAATCGTTTACGCGCGTTTCAGACGGTCTGTGATGCGTCCTCGTCAGAAATTATTTTCAAATGTGTAAAAATATATATATATATATAAAGCTGAACGTCTCTGTGTGTGTCTGGTCACGAATAGGCTCCTATATGACTGCCTATTATAGAAAACTGATCACATATAATGATAGAAGATGTATCGGGACACATGGGTATGTTTGATCTGGCATAATGATGATGCATTGAAATTGTGGGGTCTGCGAACGCGCCTGGTCCACAAAGTATGGAAATAAAAAAATTTTAAACTTAAAAAAAAAACGTTTACAAGTGATTTTGATATAAATTTACATAATAATATTTTGATAAGTATGTTTCAACTTAAATAGGGATGGTATAATAAAATTGTGGGGTCTGCATTCGCGCCTGGCCTCCATAGAATGGAAATAGGCACAAACTTTCATAAATCAGAGTCCATTTTCTGTAGGCTGTTTTTGAACCCAGTAAACGACGGGTACTTCTGCTAGTATATATATATATATATATATATATATATATATATATATATATATATATATATATATACTATGAATTCGTTTTTCTTTTCCGTGTATTGGTATTCATATTAAAAACACTCTTTTCTATTTAAAAACAAAATATATGGGTTGTGGAATTGCATTCACTAGCAAACGATCTAGCTAATTGGCGTATTCTTTTAAACATTCATTTTAATTAATTTCCTGTTAATTGCTTCGGTTTTCTAATGGAATAATCATCTTTAGTTAACTATTACGTGTAATTATATTCATGCAGATATTCTACATGATTTATACTTGCATAGTATTTGCGTAAAAAGTTCATAGTAAACACAAAATTTTTTCCATATATATTCATGTGTACGTATATATTTTTGTTTAACAAAGTTTGCCTACCAAACTCCTCCTAGAGTTTTTGGTCTACAGACATGAAACTTCATATATAAGGTATTTCAATCCATGCAGAACTTTATATTTGGGTTTCAGCCCGGAAAAATCGGTGCAAAAGTGTGAAAATTAAAAAAAAAATGAAATTTGCCAAGTGAAGGTCGAACGCCAGCATTATGAATGCATAACCTAGTAGCTATTGGTTCATGTTTTAATTTTTAGCCTTGCAGTAAACATGTTTTCATATCCCAGTCATTTACGGCAGAGGCAAATAAATCGTGAGATGAACGTTTTGGTTTCGCTTTTCAGTGGTGGCACATGAGTCTTTTTTTATATATATACTTTTGAAATCAATACTATATATTGCATCCAATCTATACATATATATATATATATATATATATATATATATATATATATATATATATTACTGAAAATGTCTGTCTGTCTTTTCTCTATGGTAGATAAGGAAGACTATTATACAGAAAGGCATTACTTTACATATTCACACGGTTTGCTATATACATATGCACATAACTTTCTAAACAGTTCATAGGGCCCGAGCAAAGCCGGGCAGAACTGCTAGTATATATATATATATATATATATATATATATATATATATATATATATATATATATATATATATATAATTCAAGTATGGTAAACAAAATTAGCGTAACTCGCAGCAATAAATTTATTGTTTCAGTCTTAAAAAGATATCGCCAGCCGACAATCAAACTTTGGTCTTACTTGAGGCCAGCCATTTCATGAAAAAAAATCAACGTTCTTTTTATCAACAACCTCGTTGAAATTCAGTGGGTCTTACTTTTATATATTTTTAATCTAGAATATATATATATATATATATATATATATATATATATATATATATATATATATATATATATTAGCTATAGAATTCATGTATGAGCGTGAGACACTTGTGACGTAAAGAAAATAGTTTTGTTTTTTGACATAACAGAAACATTTCTATGAAAGTATATTAAAATGAAAAATCACGGACGGATCACTCAAACATGAAAAAAATCCTCCCTGTTCGTGTAAAGCTACCTATTTTCCGAATAATCGGTCAGAAATCGAAAATTAAACATGACTTTCCTACGAATCGAACGCCGACGAAAGTCGTTTAGCAGCAAAAATGCACATGAACCTACCGATGAGAAATATAAGAATGAAAAACCCATATTGGAATCCTTCAACCAAATTATAGAAACTTAAAATCTAAAAAAAAAAATAATTAATAAAACCTGCAGCAAAAAAATAAACCTAAATAAATAAAATAAAATAAAACTAATATTGAAACAGATTAGTAAATGTGTCAACAAATTCACCGTCCTCACACAACTATTTTGTATCTAGAAATGTAAACAAAAATAAAAATGAAGGAAGGAAGGAAGGAAAAGGGACGGAGAGAGTAGTAGTAGTAGTAGTCGTAGTAGTAGTAGTAGTAGTAGTAGTAGTAGTAGTAGTAGTAGTCTTGGCTTTACTACAATTGTTCTTATGTTTGTCAATGGGTTAAAGTTGTTTAGTTGTAAGAAAATAGCGACAGTATAGTTGTAATAAAGAATAGTTGCAAAACACCCTAGGTTAAATAATAATTTCGAAATAATAACGTTACTATTTCAGTGCGCAGGTCAAAATCTGCAAAAGAACCGATTTGAGTTTATTTGTTTATGTTTTTATGGGTTAATGTTTATGCGCGCATGCGCAACCGGATGTCGTAAATCAGAAAGTGGGTTACATCACTCGTTACAAGGCCATTTGAATTCTATAATTATATATATATATATATATATATATATATATATATATATATATATATATATATATATATATAATGGATGATGATAGGATACCGAAGCAACTCCTGTATGGCCAATTAGACAGAGGCCGTCGAAACGTGGGACGACCATGGTTGCGTTACAAAGACAAAATGAAGTCTAATTTGCAGGTTCTAAATATTGAATATAAGAACATTGAGCTAACTGCAAAAGACAGAAGGAAGTGGATAGAAATGTGTGACAGAAAAATCAAGGAGTTCTCGGCGTTTTGCATCGAAAAACTAAAAGAAGCGAGAGTGAAGTCAAAAAATAATACTGAGCAATGTGGAGCTAAATTCTCGCATTTATATGTCTGTCACCACTGCGGTCGCCATTGCAAGTCTCTAGCAGGACTAAAGTGCCACATACGTCTAAGTGAATGTCGACACGCTGAGTTCTAGACCTTCAGGTCAATTGTCGGAGTCTTATACGTCGAAAATCGACGGAGAGTCCATCATATGTATATATATATATATATATATATATATATATATATATGTGTGTGTGTGTGTGTGTGTGTGTGTGTTGTTGTTGTTGTTGTTTGGTTGGTTGGTTGGTTGGTTGGTCCGTTGGTTGTTTTTGTTTTACGGCATATCAACCCTTTTTAGGTTATCTAATGCCGAATCCAAAGATTTTGAAGAAAATTTTTTTAATAGAATATATTTGTTGTTTTTAAGTCGGTTTCTATTCAACCCATAGTTGGGACCCTAACAGGTACTACCACTCCATTTCAGAGTGGACCTGGGAGCAATGCAATTAAAGGGTGGCTCCACACTTCCCAAAGCCCGCAAGCTGGGGCCTCACCACTGGATATAGTTTAAGGTCATATCCAGAACCCGTGTGTGTGTATATATATATATATATATATATATATATATATATATATATATATATATATATATATATATACTAGCCGATTTACCCCAGCTTTGCTACGGATATATTTGTATTACACAATACTAATTGGCATTCTTTTAATATTTATGTAATTACAGGTTTGAAACCAAAACTTCTGGGTAAACGACATTTCTTGTACCACTGGTAAAAATGTAAATGAAAGTTCTGCATTACGTAGAAAAAAAAAACTGTACAGGTCCGTTTTCAGTTTGTGTTGCTCCCAAAAATGTAAATTAGGATTTTTGCGGATAAACTATGCTTGGTTGTGTATAGAAAAAGTACCCCATTTTTAATAAAGGAAGGACTTTCACATAAAAATTTAATAAACAAAAGATACGGCACAAATAGAATTACACTTGTAAATCATATCTAAAAAATAGCACGGTTCGTAAACTGCAGAAGTACTAAACAGATAAAAACACCCGCATTTTTGTACTTCTGCAATTATTTTTTTTTGAGTGACGCTGAGACATAAAGCGACACCCCCTCCCCCCGAAAAAAAAACATAATTACGTCGAAACACCCCCACACAAATATATATTATCAACTAAATCAATTACCCAGACAGGAAAACATAAGATCTTTCTCAAAAGAAAATCGAAGAAAAAAAAGTGAAAAAAAAACGCGTAGGAATATATCTGATATAAAAAGCATTACTTTACCTTGTTTCTTTTTCAAAGTATTATGGAAACGATAATAAAATTCAGACAGTCAAGTGAATAGTTTAAAAATGATTTTAAAATCGTCCGTAGGAAATAAATTTTAACCTTTTGATAAACGTGCTCACACCTTACAATGAATCGACATTTATAGCCGAGACTTTAATAGAGGGCTAACAATTTAAAATATTTCGTCGAAAAATAAAATCATCCTTAGCCTAATTATTTATTTTTTTATCAATATTTGTAACTTTTACATTTATAGAAAATAAATAATTAAAACAAATCATTTTATCAACATATCTCTCGATTTGGTTAAAAACTATATCCGTTCATAACCGGAAATGAAATATCAGTGAAAATTACTTAAAATGTGCCAGTTTAGCAAATAGTACAAAATAACTTGAATTAAAATAATTTAAATAAATTAACTTTAAATAATACTCTTAAATAGAACAATTACATCAATTACATTACTATAATCAGTAATTTTAATTGAGCGAATTATTTAAAAAGATTTTCTTTAATATAATATGAAAATTAGATTAGTTCTATTATGTACATTTCCTTCAATATAGTGTATATATATTGATCGTGATGCTATTTATTTATATAGAAAATCTTATAGTAAATAAAATTTATATAGATAACCGTTTTCAGCAGGAAATTTTTGTATATATTAATCAAATTGTGAACAAACAAACAAACAAACAAACAAACAGAGAGGATTACGGATTTATATATATAATAGATATATGTATATATATATATATATTCTAGGTTAAAAATATCTAAAAGTAAAAGCCATTGTATGTATATATATATATATATATATATATATATATATATATATATATATATATATATATATATATATAGGCGTACGTGATTGTCGTTTCACTGTCAGATGTGAAATCCTTGTTGCCCTTCCATGTAGATAGGCAAGAGTCAGTACACTTACTGCCATATTGACGGTGCCCTGTTTGTCCCGCATATTAGCAAGCATCTCCTGCCCATCGCTAGCACCCATTCCATACATGTCACCGGTTCACAGAATTGGGTTCCGATAACTCAATATTTTTGCGAGTCGTTCGAGATAATGCGAAAGCAAAGCGTAACCAGATAAATTGGTGAAGAAAGCAAAAACGTGCATATTTGGAGGTTGAAGACTAAAAGATTGACAGTAAGATTAGGGAAGAAGAAGAAGAAGAAGAAGAAGAAGAAGAAGAAGAAGAAGAAGAACTAGGCACAGTGGAAGAAGAGAATATAGAAATAAAGGAGAAAGAAGGGATAAAAGAAGATACAATTTTATAAGAACATACAATGGAAGAACAAATAGAAGAAATATGAAGAAGAAGAAGAAAAAGAAGAAGAAGAAGAAGAAGAAAAAGTAGAAGAACAATAAGAAGAAGAAGAAGAAGAAGAACAACAACAACAACAACAACAACAACAACAACAACAAGAAGAATTAGGCAGAATGGAGAAACATAGAAATAAAGTACAAAGAAAGGATAAAGGAAGATATTGCTATATGACTATATATAATGGAATAAAATAAAAGAAGAAGAAGAAGAAGAAGGAGAAGAAGAAGGAGAAGAAGAAGAAGAAGAAGAAGAAGAAGAAGAAGAAGAAGAAGAAAGAAAGAAAAATGAGGAAAATATGGTCGGGGATGAGGTGCTAAAGACAATGGCGTCATAGAGGAATGTTATTTTGCTCTCGACGCCCGAAGTCGACGAGTCAGAAGACGAAAGGCAAGATGACGAGAGTTTCTTCTAGATTTGTTATCAGTAAAGAATCGGACGCTTACCATTCTTTGCGAACACCTCGATTACATTCCAGAATTGCACTTTTAATTCATCCGCACAGTTTTTAGTTTTCTTCTTCGATGGTGGAATCATGTGACCTGTTTTTAATTTCAGTTTAAAGAAAAGCAATTTGGGAAGAGAAAGGAACAAAAGAAGTAGCACTAAATGGCGCATAAGGATGGCTGAATATGCAACAGTAAGGATAGACATGGTGCGAGAAAGGGGAAAAGACTTTAGGTAGTTGATAGGGTTGGGATTTAATGTAGGCAGATGAGTATACAAACGTAAAATAAAAAGGTAAAAAAGCTGGAAAATATTGATTTCTTTCTCCTTCTTTATGCGTAGTAACTTCTCTTTCCATTTGAGCAGAAGCTGCTTGGAGCAGCTTATCCTGCCTTGACAAAGTTTAAAACCAGCTCCAAAACCTAATAAGTGATGCTTGTTTCTCTTCCCTACATCCTCTTACCGAAGAAACGTTGCGAGCCTGTCTCTGTCCTATCCTTATTTTCCTGGAAAGTGCTCGTCTGAGCTCTAATCTATGTTCCTTTGTTTGTCTTTCACGAAAAATACTCGTCTCGCTGAAACCACTATCAATAATCTCCCCCCACTCTTTATCTGTGCCTAAACCTAAACGTAGATTTCATGAACAAAGCTTCTTTCTTAGAACTGCGCACCTGCGGAACTCTCTTCCGTTTACCTACTTTTCAACTGACTACAATATATTGGTCTTCACAAAAACCCTCGTCTACTTACAACCACTATTAAGATATTCCTCTAATATCTATTAGTGCCTAAATATAAACGCAAATTCCGTAAACAAAGCTTATTTTCCTACAACTGCCCGCCTGCAGAATTCTGTTTCACTGATCTGCCTCTCAGCTGACTACAATATGGTCGTCTTCAAGACCAATGTAAACAAGTTCTTTTTGAGCCGCTCTTTTCATCAAATTTTACCTAATTTCTACCACTAACGACTACTATGCTGTTGTCCCAGTGACCACAGTACACTCATTAGTCCTTATACTCTAAGGGTATTTAGGCCTTGATAAACGATGATTCCATTGTATAAACAAAAATTATGGGTAGTCGTTGAGAGTAAAGTCGGAGTGGGGTCAACACTTTGCTCAAGGTTGTTCGCTGCTGTATTATGTCTACCCTCCAATATACCGGAAGAATGTTTTTCTTATACGTTTACTCCTTGAGTTATAAAAAATATGTACCGGTCCTCAATATTTTCGAAACTTTGGATATTTGAAGAACAGTATGATAACCCAAGAAAAGCAACTACTAAGAAGGTCTCGTATAGAATTTAACACAATGTGCCAACCATTACAGCGTGAAACAATAAAAGTGTCGCCCTAAAGAAAACAACACTACAGCTTTATTTTAAAACTTTTTTTTATAAAAGATCAATTCAGGTTACTTGATTATATAGTAGAGCTGACATATCTTCAATGTAGCAGCCTTCATCCCCAATCACCGCCTCGATACGGGTCCGGAACTGGAAGCATGCTTTTTCACAAGTGCCAGCGAAAGATCGGCGAATACTCAGCGAATGGCGGCGATCAGGCTAGCTTTGGTGGTGTGGGAGGTCATGTTGCTGATGTTTTCGACGTATGATCAAATAAAGTAGTCCAGCTGGTTCAGGTAGGTGGGGGCAGTGAGAGAAGGATACAAAGTCGTGGTACTCCTGAAGCCAAGCATAGGTCTCTTTGGACTTGTGGGCCAGCGCCAAGTCATGCTGCTATATCCAGGGATTGAACTAGGGGGTCACCACACTCTTCAGCACAT
>NC_136501.1:20444944-20459944 GCF_053919585.1 Euprymna scolopes
TGGATCGATTACAGAAAGGCTTATGACATGGTTCCTCATTCATGGATACGTGAAATACTATTGATGATGAAGGTTGCTGAGAATGTGGCAAGGCTTTTGGAGACAAGTATGGCTCAATGGAAAACGGTGCTGGCAGCAAACAGAGAAGAGATGGGGCGGGTTGGCATTAAACGTGGGATATTTCAAGGAGATTCGTTATCGCCACTTCTTTTTGTAATGATAATAATGCCACTGAGCATCCTCTTGAAGAGAGAAAAACTGGGGTATAACAGACGTCTCAACCCGGAACAAAGGAGAATGAGGAGTGGAGCAATTATGCTCCATTGGCCTTGGAGATAAGGCGTATACACGGGGTTAAAACACAAATAATCCCGGTTGTAGTCGGTACACTAGGAGTAGTATCAAGTCGTCTGGAAGGACAATTGAAAAAACTACAAATCCCCGATGCTTTAGACGGCCGTCAAACCTCTGCAATTATAGGTACCTCCAACATCCTTAGGAAACCCCTTGATCTTTTAAGCTCCTGGTTTGAAGCCGGGATTAAGGGAAATCCTCTAGAAATTAATCCCATCCCTTTCCAGAGAGACGTTCATAAACGAAATCAGAATTATTATTATTATTATTATTATTATTATTATTATTATTATTATTATTATCATCATCATCATCATCATCATCATCATCATCATCATCATCATCACAATCAACTAACTAGGAGTTATCACACAGATTATCACCGTTGATTGCTCAATAAGTAGATTGCCCGGTGATGTTCCCTGGGGTCTGAGTGACAACAAATTCCCAGTACCTTCCACCTCTTTCAATAACTATGGCTCTGCGTTATCGAAGCAGTCGCTTGACGTTTGTTTTTCGCTTACAATGCCTATTTGTCGTCCATGAAATTCCGGTGGCAATAAGCTTTCCCAATATTCCGGTGTATGTCTGGGTAGTGCTTTCGTTTCTTGGTATTTCCGTGATTTTCACAACAATTTTGTGTACTATCAGCTGGTTCTAATTTTTTTTTTAACCATTATTACGATGGCAAAAGTAAAACTTTCTTGTTTTAACTCAAAAAAATTGAATGGCTACGAAGACGAGAATGGTAAAACGAGCAACCTGTTGTGCTCCAGAATTTATTTTTCTACATAGTCACTACACATTCTCAACGCACTTTTTCCAGAAATTCAATGACGCATCTCTGCCTGTGACGCACGTCCATGACAGGAGTTGTTTTCTCGGGGTCTCAACAGAGAGATGAAACTTTCAGGTCATGAATGTATAAGTTTAGTCGTCATAACAATGCTATTTGCGATCCCCCCTGATGCATTCAGACGGAATGAAAAATAGGAGGCATTACTTTTGAAACTCCCTCGTAAATAAATATGTCCTGATCATTTTATCTAGTTTTCACTGTCAACTGTCCGGACACAGTTAACTTCTAATGCCTTCTTGCCAGAGTAAATAAAAAAAAATAGATAATGACAAATGCCATTAATTTCCCGTTACAGACAATTCGCAAAAGCATTCAACCTAAAATGGATGATTTTTTTTTTTTTTTTTTTTTTTTACAATCTCGTTGTAGAAGGAACGAGTGTTCCCAAGCTTTTTGTTTGTTGTTTGTTTTTCATTCTTTCAATATTCCACTTGAGTTTTCTTTTCCTTTCAAACCTTGTAAATTGTGCGCGTCTTTTTCTTCTTGGAGATAATTTTTCCGAACTTTTTCAGCTTCAGTGAATGTATAAAAAAAAAAAAAAAAAAACATTCTCCTCTGAGTTTTTAATATTAATCGTTTGTTGACATTATGACGGGTAACGTCTTTCGTTTGCTCATGCACCCTTTTATCCATATAAAATGCTCGGTCGCTCAGTCACGCTTTAGTTAAGAATAATATTGCCATCGATAAATGCGAAAAGTGAATGGACAAATTTCTGTAATACTACCTATCGGTTGGTCTGTCTGTCGCACTTGAGTAAAATTTACGTCTCGTTAAGATGTTGTTATTTTTTTTTTTTTGTTATTTTCTTTTAAAGATGAACAGAAACGTTATACATGCTTTCAAAATAAAGTTCAATCTTTCAGAATCTAACTCTCAGTCGAAAGATTTTAAAATATCATAATCTTATTTGATTTCTTTCATCTTTCAATAAAAGATTTGCATTAAAATCATATATATATATACTAGTAGAAGCACCTGTTGGTGATTGGGTTCTAAAAGAACCTTCAAAAAATGGACTCTGCTTATATAACAACTGGCTGGACGCCCGGCGTTAACTGGTCGTACAATACGCTTACACATGACATTTTAATTTATGCAGATTGCGTATGTATTATTATAGAATAAATCCTCTATTGATCATTTTATATTACGAGGAATAATTTGCCCTGTGGCCTAATTTGCAAAAAAATATAGTAAAAAATTTAAAAAAATAATAATGATAATGTCGTTCATCAAATTTCGTCTGTGTCTGTTTACAATATCACGTCAGCTGATATTTGCGCTTGATGATGAATGCCCTGGAAAAGTCACTTTTGATTAATGTTTAGTTTTCACATATGCAAACGAAAGAATGATTTGCGGCGATTTTAAATGGTACGTCGTCTTTCATCGTAAACTGAACTCATTAATAAGAAAAATATAAAATAAAATGGTGAGGTACACGCAGGCTTAAATAGGGGATTATTCGATCTGTAGTCGAGTACTATAACACTCAGATATATGTCCAGATGATAATAAATTTGTTTTTTAGAAGAAATGATTTGCTGAGACTTTATTATCTCCCTTGGCCGGTGTAACGTAAAATAATTCTTTTTTATCTATAAGAAAGAAAATACAATTTTTTAAGATCGGATTTTTTCGATTTTCGATACTTATCAGATTAATCTTTGAACAAAGCATATCTAAGAACACTATCAGATATATAAATTACCTTTGACTGAAATTTACAAACGATAAGCTCAGCCGTTTTGGACTCACATACACACAGCGACTTTTATATAATAGTGGACACACACACACACACACACACACACATATATATATATATATATATATATATATATTTATATATATAGATATATATTTATATATATATATATATATATATAGGTTGATTATTTGAAGTATTAATCACTGTATATATCCATCGTAATAGATTCTTTTTAATTTTATAATTAAAAAGTTTGTATATTAAGAAAAAAATTAGATAAAGTTTTAAAAATTAGCAGCGTTTGTCGGTTGTATTAATCGTGTAAGCTGTTAAAAATAATGTGTTTCTATGTTTTTTAAGATCAACATCTGACGAATAAGCGACTAAAAATGCAGCAAAGACACAATTTTGCCGACTTGTCAGTTGTGAATTGAACAATATTGGGGTTACCTTTTGAAAAGCAGTGCACACACACACACACACACACACACACACACACACACACACACACACACATATATATATATATATATATATATATATATATATATATATATATATATATATATATAATCACATAATCAACCCCACGTGCACGTCGTGACCACTGCCACGCAGACGGGGCTCTGATGAACGGCGAGTGTCCTGCGCCGTATAACTGGACCTCCACTGCCTTGTGGGTGAAGGTTATTTAATCAAAGGCTAAGGGTGAGGTAACCCTGACAGAAACCTCCAGAGGAGCTTAGGCCCTGTAAGCTGCGGCATATATGACCCACCGGTGTGTAGAATATGCTCTGGTGCCCAGCAACCTAAGTTCAAGTCATGGATCAAATTGCATGGTGGATGGAGAGGGCTTTGTAAGCGCCGTGGTGAAGTCAACCTCCCTAGGAGAAGGAAAACTGATATAAAACCTGCTGTGACTGCTGCATCCAATGATGTTGATTTGTTCTTCTTTTTGGATCAATGTGGCAGTTGTTTAGAGAGTGGGATTGTCTCGGTGCAAAGTCTTTCCCCACTATAACAATCCTCATGTACAGGCATTGCTCGATATAAATTATATACACTTTTTACCATCTCGTGTATCTTGATAGTGGGAGGAAAGAAAAGAAAAAGACTGGCTGTAGCCTAAAACGGCAAAACATTCAATGAAGTTGGCAAATATGACTATGAACGTAAATGGCAATAAGGGAACTGGAACCTCCAGGCCTGACCCGGCAGGTCTTTCAGGACCCTGTAGTCATCATGCTACAGCGAGGAAATATATGACAATGACCATCAGCTGTTGGAATGTGCGGACGCTGCTTGACTTGTTATCAGCAATAACGCGTCTAGAGCATAGATCTGCTCTTGTATCTAAGGAACTTCAACGTTATAACATGGACATTGTTGTGCTACCTGAGACTAGGCTGGCTGATAAGGGACAGTTTTCTGAGTTGGCTGGGGCCTACACCATTTTCTGGAGTGGTAGAGCGGATGGATGTAAGAGGGGATCAGGCATGGCTTTTACTATAAAGGTATCAATTCTTTCTAGCCTGGAAGAACTTCCCTGTGGCGTGAGTGACCGGATCATGACTATGAGGTTACCTCTGGTAAATGGTCGTTATACAACTTTTTGGAGTGTCTATGCACCCACTATGGATGCAACAGAAGATGAAAAGATTGCTTTCTACCTTGCTTTGTGCAGTGTAGTTAGACGCTGATAAGATCTTCATTCTTGGAAATTTTAATGCTAGGGTGGGAAGATATTTTGGAACCTGGGATGTGCTGGGTAAACACGGAGTGGGCAAGTGTAATAGGAACGGTCTGATGTTGTCGCAGTTTTGTTCAGAGATGGGTTTTAAAATCGGTAACACCGTGTTCCAGCAGAAGGACAAATACAAGACGACCTGGATGCATCCTGGTTCCAAACAATGGCACTTGATAAACTATGTGTTAGTCAGAAAACGTGAGATGAGGGATATCTGCAGTGTTCGTGTCATGCGGTGTGCAGAGTGCGGACCGACCATCGGTTGGTCTGTGCAAAGATTAAATGTGTTGTAAAGCCCAATATGAGGGGAGCTAGTGTGGCTATCCCAAAGCGACTTAATGTTGCCCATCTAAAGGATAATATTGTGAAGGAGAAACTAGTTAAGGAGATGGAAGAGATTGATTGTGGAAACATTTGGCCTGCTTTTAAGGAGTCTGTCTATGAGGTATGTAAGAGAGTATTAGGTTATTGTGAGCGTAAACATCAGGATTGGTTCAATGAGAATGATACTGAAATTCAGGCTCTGCTTGATTCAAAAGCCAGGGCATTGCACGTTTATCTCGGGGGTGGTTTGACGGATGGTGAACAAGATCGATTGAGGGACAAGTTTAAGGCAATCAAGCACGAGGTGCAGAGGAGGTTGCGTAACATGCAGGATGAATGTTGGAGGTCGAAAGCTGATGAAATACAGCTCGCCTCGGATTCTAACAACACCAAGGTCTTATACAGCCTCCTGTGCGCGGTTTACGGACCACCCAGATCACCTGTAACTCTTCTGCGCCTGAGGGATGGTGGGGATCTTCTTCGAGACCCTACCGACATTCTTCATAGATGAAAGGAGCATTTCGATGACCTCCTGAACAGAACTTCTTACGTTGATCAGGAGTTTGTTAGGTCGTTTCCTAGAAATCTGGTCAAGGATATCTTGGCAGAGGTTCCTTCTCTCCATAAGCTGAACAATGGAAAGTCTGCTGACCCGAATCGTTTGCATGCGGAGATCTTTAAAGATGATGCAACGCTTAGCGGACTTGTTGCAGACTGCTTGGTGGGATGAGTGTATTCTGCAGGAATGGCGGGATGCATTGATGATAGCGCTATACAAGGGGAAGGGTAGCAGAGATGAATGTGGAAACTATCGAGGCATCTCTTTGCTGTCAGTAGTCGGTAAGGTGCTCTGTAGGATCATGCTAGACAGAATGCTAGAGCATATTGCTGACGATGTTTTGCCTGAGTCGCAGTGTGGTTTCAGAAGATGTCGAGGGACAGTGGATATGATTTTTACAGCCAGGCAACTACAGGAGAAATGTATAGAACAGCAAAAGGGACTGTATCAGGTGTTCATCGATTTAACTAAGGCCTTTGATACAGTCAACAGGGATGCTTTGTGGGAGATTCTGAAAAAGCTTGGCTGTCCTAACAAGTTTGTAACCATCTTAAAGCTCTTCCACGATGATATAAAGGCTGTGATCAACGTTGGGGGAAATCTGGCTGATCCTATATCAGTAGAAAATGGTGTTAAGCAGGGAAACATTCCAGCACCCACACTCTTTGCGTTGTATTCCACTATGGTCTTTCGGATGGCATTTGGGGAGTGCTCTGATGGTGTCTATATTCGTTACCGAACTACTGGGAGTTCTTCAACATTAGGCGCTTCAATGAAAGTACAAAGGTACTCACCAACACGATTCATGACTTGCTCTATGCGGATGACTGATATGCAGCATCTTGTAGACGCTTTTGCGGTTGCTTGCAGTGCATTGGGCCTGACCATCAATCTGAAAAAAAAAATGTATCAGCCTGCTCCGGGCATGCCATACTATGAGCCATCAGTTTATATCTGTGGGTCAAGGATAACAGTTGTCACTAAGTTTATACTTGGGTAGCACACTGAGTATGTCTGGTGCCCTGGATGATGAGGTATCGTTACGGATCAGCAGGGCAAGTGATGCCTTCGGAAAGTTGGACGGGCGTTTGTGGAGATGTTATGGGATCTTGCTGCCAGCTAAGATTAAGGTTCATGCGTTCTCTCTACTCTTCTCTATGGTTGTGAAACTTGGACAACATACAGGGAGCGTTTGAGACGTCTCGAGCGGTTTCACCAGATGTGCTTATTGCGAATCTTAGGTGTGGGTTGGCAGATGTGTGTCAGTGATGTGGAGGTGCTTGAACGGATCCAATGCCTTGGTATTGAGGCTCACGTTATGAAGCATAGACTGAGATGGAGTGGACATGTGGTGAGGATGTTAGACAGTCGACTTCCCAAACAACTCCTTTATGGCGAGCTCGCCGAGGACAGACGTCTGGCTCAAAGGCCTAAATTGAGATTCAAGGATTGTTTAAGATTCACCTTTAAAAAATGTGAGATTTATGAAAGAACCTGGGAGAGTCTTGCTTTGAATCGCAGAGGGTGGAGAAGGACCTTGCGGAGAGGTGTGGGCAAGTTTGAGGCGGATCGAACTCAGTATAAGCGGCTGACGCGCGATATCCGGAAAGGGAGGGTGAAAGGAGCCGTGGATGGGAGGGGGCGCCAAATTGGTCTGGAGTGTGGGGTGTGCGGAAAAATATGCCTGAGCAGAGCTGGGATGATGAGCCACCAGACTACTCATCGGTGCAGTCGGCCACAAAGCAGTCTTGAGTTGCCAGAGTTAACCTATGTCAACTGCGGGCGGACGTACAAAACGACAGGCGGTTTGAAACGGTATTTGATCCAACATAAAAAAGAACATCAAGAACGTGCTGCTAGTGGTGCACATGTCTGTAGAATGTGTGCCAAGGAATGCCAGAGTTTGGATGGGCTTAAAAGCCACATTCGTGCAGCCCATCACTGAATGTTATCGTGTTTCTGTATACCTTTGTTTGTGCTATATCGAGTGATGGCAATGTTCGAAAGCGAATTTGCTGCCATCATATATATATATATATATATATATATATATATATATATATATATATATATATATATATATATAGCTTAGTGAGTTAGAAGAAGAAGAGAGTAAATTCAATTCTATAAGAAGAGACTTATCGGGATAATATAAAGCTCAACAACTTTCATTAGATCTTATATAGGAAACAATAATAAAATAGAGTCACAAAAAGTGTATCTTGGTGAATATAAAATGGTTGATTTATTTAATAAGGGTATACAAACATTTAGTTGGGGGATAGAGGGAAGTCTTTATACCAAGGAATTTCGAAGCCTAATGCTTCTCAAAAGAAGAGTAGAGAATATGCTATGTAAGATAATGGGGATGTGACGTCTAACGAGGGGGTCATCAGGAACGAAATAAATCAATAAAATTATAGATGTTGTAAAATAAACGAACGATTTTATATTTTCCAATATGTAGTTTGGTGAGTTCATTTTCCACTCTTATATATATATATATATATATATATATATATATATATATATATATATATATATATATATATATATAAGACACTGATTGAATTCAGATGAAAAATCCTGATAGATATTACTTAAAGTAATACTTTCAAGGTGATCCTAGCCAAAAAGGAAAATCTCAATATTTTAGAATAGAGCAACATATAACTTTCGTGGTTAAATTTTTAATTCTGAAAAAAAAACGTATAGAGATATATATTCCATTTAAGAATTTATTGTTTGACGAAAGGAATATATAGAAGGGGTTATTTTAATTTCCTTTATCCATGCATTTTTCAACAATGGCCCATACCATCAGAGGAAATGAAATGCAGTTAACAAAATGTTCAGCTGCGAATGGACGCTATTTTGCTTTTCAGCACAATTATTGAAAATAGTTTTTGAGTGGTTGTGGATAATTACATGGAGAAAATTACACGAAAAGAGAAATTGATACAATCTGAGTAATCTATTATCGGAAGGAGTCCAATGTCCTTCGGAGTTATAAATCCAGGTGGGCAGAAAATAGGCCCATGGGAGAAAGTGATATTCCCATATAGCGAAAGTGTATTGATCCTTATTGATTTTTCGTAAAGTATCCGGGGAAGCCTTATTCGTTGTTGCGTTGAGTGTGTGTAGGTTGATGTAGTCCAAGTGCTTTCTCGGTGTTGACAATGTGTATCCGATATTGGGTGGATATACCATTCCACTGTAATTATCTCCCTGAGTAATAGAATTTGAGTATTGAGTTAAGTATGCAATGGACCTCGAAATCAATAGTGTAGGTAGCAATAGCAAAAATAGCAAAATAATCCTGGATGTGATAATATTCAGAATGGTGCGTTGGACGGTTTGCTTAAGGTGTGAGTCTCTGTAGAAAGATAGTTCGTTTTCTTGTTTATAGTGGGTGAGGGAAGCCTTTTAGATGAGGGAAAGAGGAGATTGGGGTGAAGTAGAGAGGGTAAAGAGAGAGGGGGTTAAAGTTGGGCGAGCATATAGGTTCTTAATGGAATTTTTTTCGGCGGGGAGGGAGGAATTGTATTTTAGTATTCTTTAAAAGGTTTGACCTCTTGATTTTAAGTTCAAGTGGGAAATGGATATTCTTGTGATTTTCAAAGGGTGTGTGCGCGATAAGGGTATGATGTGCTGTTTTTACTGTACGGATGGGTAAGCGGATGTGGTGGAGATGGAGAGGAGTCATGGTGTGAAAATATGGAATGTTTGGAGGGTTACTTAATTAAGTGAGTTCTTTTAATTTTGAGTGTATATTTAAATTTTGAGTGTATATTTAAAGGTGACTTCATTAGTTGCGATATGTTGGTTCAATACGCTTGTTGTCGTAGTGTGATCTGGTTTAATTAAGTTTGTTTAAATTTTATTTAAAATACATATATTTCTTTTTGGAAGCGATCTATGGATGAATTTGTTTTGTCGTTCGTTGAGTTGGAATTGATATTTTAGTGAGTGTTTTATATACTGTGGCTAGTTAGATATTTTTTATAAAGGGGAGAATTGATTTAAATGTGGGGTTGTGTATGGGGTCCCCAAGTATGGTCGTTTTTAATATTTATATAATGATCACTTGTATATCCACCTGTCAAACCTAAACATAAGTGCAGATATAAGCACATATATACCCACAGACACACATACATACGTACATATACATATATAGACATACACATATACATATATATAGTATACATCTACGCACAAACACTGATCCATACCATGCTTACATAAATACATGTATGTATCTATATGTTTTTTTTTCAGAATTTAAAGTTTAACCACGAAACTTATATATATATATATATATATATATGTAGATATATATATACATACATATATATACACACGCATATATATATGTATTTATGTGTGTAGATATATATACATACATATATATACACACATACACACACACACACACATATATATATATATATATATATATGATTAAATAAAGATTTAGCAACCTTAAATAAATGCAAATAAAGTTGATCGTACATAGAATTGAATAAATAAATGATTTGTACAAATACATAAGATTAAAAGAATTGTGGGCGATGGTCTACAGATTTTAGTTTTACTAGTAATTTGAAATCAATAAATATTTATTGTTAACACCAGTGAGTCAGGTTTCAAATTCCTAATTTGAACAAGTTCTGCTGATGAGTCCAAACAATGGCAAAACTCGGACATAGGACTTCCAGTCTGTGGCTTCCACGCTTTGTGTGAACCGAGGCGTTTTTTAAACTGTGGATATAATACTATACATATAATATTTTATCATTAAGTTTTAATATTCTTTGTTTTTAATGTGTATGCATGTGTGTGTTATAATGTCGTGTTCACATATACGCCTATTACATTTTCGAAAATACGCGACATCTAAAGAAGAAATAACAAAAGTTAATTTATCCACACATCCGCAAAGTCACTTCGAGTAATTTGCAGGTCGGATGTACAAAACGCATAGAAAAGAAGAATCCTCCAGGTGTTTCACTTTAACCATATTTTAAAAAATAGACATCCTCGTAAATTCTGTTCTAATATAGGCGTCTGCGGATAAATCTATATGGTCGAAAATTTGGCTGCCAAGGAGTCAACGTTCAAAGGATTTGATCTTTGCGGTCTCTAGAAAGCTATTCAGCCAATTTTGTATCTAAACATTTTAAATTTTACATAAAGAGTATTCAGACATGCAGCAAGCTTTTTAATCAGTTTGGGGGCGAAAATTTGGCTGCCAAGAGGTCAAAGTTGAAAGAGTTGAGCTTTGAAGACTCTGCCAAATATCCCGGCTAATTTTGAGTCTAAACACTTGAAATTTTAGATGTAGGTTACTTAAACATGAGTCAAACTTTTTAATGCATATATATATATATATATATATATATATATATATATATATATATATATATATATATATATATATATGCACATAAAGTTATTAACAGTACATAGAGCCCGGTCAGTGTCATTGTGTATTTCTTTCTTTTTAATTTGCTTATCTTTTTGTTCCGGCTAAGGATGGGGCATCCTATCCAATGCCACATAACCACCCGCTATCTCATACATTCTAATCGAGAAATCTGTTAAGATTCGTTTCGCCTCCTTAAGTGTAATTGTCTTTATCTCTCTTGCACTTAGTCCACTTGGTATAGCCGCGAATTACATCTGGAATATGTGGGGGGAGAGTATCGCAGATATTTAAGTGAAAAATCTTCAGTTCTTTTTTATATAATATTAAAGGTTTATCACACTTTTTCTGCGTTTTTATATATTGGTGCTAGCTATAAAATATACGATAATGACAACAAGTTATTTTGTTTCAAATTTTGCTATATATTTGTTTTTATTTTAATTTAAAAAAGACATAAGCAATACTGTTTTTATACATGGTATGTGAAATTCTCTTCCCTGCGTCCGGTTGCTCTTATAATTGATGAAATGATGAAAATCTTCCTAAAATTCCAGTTTCTTTTTATATTATACATAAGATCTTGGAATTTCATTATCTTTTCCCTCTCAATGTTGTTTAACCCGGCATCATTGGGGACACTGACTTCTACTGAGATTACTTCTTTCTCCTTCTTAATAGCCGTTCTCCAGCAGAACTTTACAGTTGGATGCCAGGTGTGTCACACTCTCTACTTCTGTGTGGCAGAATCTGTACTTGTTGCCATTGCTGAGACCACTCATCTTCGTAAAAATATTAATCATCACGCCTTGATATCGTGCAGCTATTATAATCCTCTCCTGATCATAATGAAGCGATTCTATTTTCTTTTTTAGATATCTGCACGCAAATGGCTACGGACTCAGTCACACTGGGCGTTTATTCGAGAAATAGATGTGTGCATGTGTACCGAACTCATGTTTGTGTAACGGCGTGTTCGTTTGCGTATGTGTGGGGGCTTAGTCGTTAATGCTCCCATGTGTTTATATATATATATATATGTGTGTGTGTGTGTGTGTGTGTGTGTGTGTGTGATAAACGGCTTTGCGTTTTGTAGTGGAATATTTATGAAGAACCGCTAACGTCACTCGTATTTATTAAAGAGTTTTATATTTTTCCATTAAGCCAGGGTGCGGTTCATAATAACCACGCAATCCCTTTAACGAACACTAGCTACCGAAAAACAACATTTATAATAATAATAATAATAATAATAATAATAATAATAATAATAATAATAATAATAATAATGGTGGTGGTGGTGGTGGTGGTGGCGATGGTGGTGGTAGTGAAAAAGAAGAAAACACAAGTAGAAAAGATTTGTAAAATATATATTCAAATCAAAAATGTACTAGTGAAAGATAAAAACTATTTTTTATTTTTCGCGTTTTTATTTTATTTTTTTCTATCCAGTTTTCTTCTATTTCTCTCTCTCTCTCTCTCTCTCTCTCTCTCTCTCTCTCTCTCTCTCTCTCTCTCTCTCTCTCTCTCGCCAATCTACTGTTTTCTTGGTTTATCCGTATTCTTTTGTTTTGATTGTTAAATAGCCTTCACCAAAAACTCGATCATTTGTGCCCCGAGACATCAGACTCCGCATACATTTGTGTGCAGATGATCTGTGTACATAGCTAATTACGTCTAGACAATTTTTGTGCATATAGATTGACGTGTCTCTCATTTCTGTTTGCATATATTCCCACTGAAGTCATTTGAACGCATAGTTATTTGCATCCACGCCATTTTTTGGTGCATATAAATTTACACCTCCGTTATTTGTGTCCGCAAATATTATCGTTCAGGCAGAAGCAAAGACCAAAATTTAAAAAAAAAAATAACAGCTTTAATAGCAAATTATGCAATATTTGTTTTTTTTTACAGCGGTTTTCTTTAAAAAAATAAAATATAAAGAAAATCAACATATTTTGACTTGCTTATAAATATATGTGCATATATATATATATATATATATATATATATATATATATATATATGCCAAAAAATCATTTACTTAAAAAAATATATTATTAAATGGGTAGTTTCATTCTTCATTGTTAAGAATTTATCCATATTTATATTTTAAATTCCATGTATTTTTTAAATAAAAGGATTTTTTAAAGCGAGGGTCGTAGAAAATCGCATTTTCGTAACGTGTTTTGCAGCAAACTTAAAGAGCTGCTGCTGCTGCTGCTGCTGCTGCTAATATGACATTTATCAAATATGGATTCGTCCAAGTGGCATAAATAATATCTCTTTTTTTATTGCGTGTATTAACCAAAATTAGTATTTTTCGTCCTCTGTAGTTAAAAAGAAACGCACATTCACTTATAAGTTTTTCCCCTAAAACAAAACATCCACTCCATCGATTTTTTTTATTCTTTTAATGAAATACACGAGTTTTTGTTTGATATATTTTAATACTTCTTTATCGACTGAATTCTTATTTTTTTAAATATCTAAAAAAAAGAAAACATTGAATGAAATAGAAAAATTTGCCGTCGGCGTCTGGTATTTACTTGACGATATAAGCATAATATGTGCTTTCATTAAAAAAATAAACGTGGTTAAAAAAAAGGTTTTACACTTTGGAATTTACAGTTAAATTTCTAAAAAAAAACTATTCTTTTTTGTTTTAAATTAGAATATTTTCTTTATTGATCTTTTATCTTCAATTTGTGATATATAAAACTTTGGTACATAAATTACTTATTAAAATTTTAATAGACATTTAAAAATGGGGGGGAGGGGTTAATTTGAAAAACAAACGTTTGTCAAAAATATTATAATTGGTTTATTGGAAAGAGCATAGAATTTCACATTGACCTTGAAAATATCGTAAAAATTGATCCAATAGAAAAATTTTGATAGATTTTTAAAGTTTAAAAATTGAAAAATATTTAACTCGTAAAATTCAATTGATTTTATTGCGTAAAAAATGGCTACATGAAGGGACACCGGCCTTTTGTAAACACTGTTTTTTTTTTAAATAATATTTTTATTATTTTTAAACAACTTTAATAGTTTATTTTGGAAGTATATTCCATACAGAAAATAAACAACCCACTTTAAAAGGAGAAATTACGAGTGTTTTTATATTTTATTCGCAGTTTTCTGTTAGGGGTGTCAAAAGTTCCTCCAAATTTCTGATACACCTATCGTTCAGGTCATTTGCGTACAGATTTTACGCTCTGTAGCTTATTATTTTTTTTTATAATCACATTGTTTTTATAATCACATTATTTTTTATGATCACATTATTTTTCATAATCACATTATTTTTAATAATCACATTATTTTTTATGGTCACATTAATTTTTTTTATAATCACATTATTTTTTATAATCACATTATTTTTTTAAGTCACATTATTTTTTTTTAAGTCACATTATTTTTTCATAACCACATTATTTTTTATAATCACATTTTTTATAATCACATTTGTTTCATAATCACATTATTTTTTTATAATCACATTATTTTTTTATAATCACATTTTTTATAATCACATTTTTTTATAATCACATTATTTTTATAATCACATTATTTTTTTATAATCACATTATTTTTTTATAATCACATTATTTTTTTATAATCACATTATTTTTTTATAATCACATTTTTTATAATCACATTTTTTTATAATCACATTATTTTTTCATAATCACATTATTTTTTTCATAATCACATTATTTTTTTATAATCACATTATTTTTTTATAATCACATTATTTTTTTATAATCACATTTTTTTATAATCACATTTTTTTATATAATCACATTAATCATGGAGGTGTATGTTGAGCAAATATCAGTGTAATCTACTATATACATCTGACCTGTTTGTTTAAATATATGTATGTATGTGTGTATTATGTATGTATGTATTATGTATGTATGTTTGCATGTATGTATCCCCAAAACTTTCAACATTTTCACGTGATTGGTATCGTTTTAAAACTCGATCCTTCGGATGACAAATA
>NC_136501.1:20464944-20549944 GCF_053919585.1 Euprymna scolopes
GTAACACTTGGAATCCCGCAACATCCAAAAAATACCACAGTAAAAACTACAAAAAATAATTACGTTGCTTTAAAAATCTAATTAGGAGTACGCCGATTAATTGGCAAGTAATCGGCAATCAGCATTATCGGCAACTTTATTGGTCAATTGGTAATCGTTCGATTAATTACTTTTCTCTTTCCTGTTTAATTTAAACCATTTCATCAATGCCAAATGACTCACCAAATAGCTTTGATACATTAATACAGTAATTTGACATTTGTTAAGTGTCTGACTGCTATTCTGGCTTTTTTTGCGTCGGTTTTGCTTCATGAAATGAATTACAAAATACAAAGAACAATTTCCAATGTATATATGAATTAAATAACGAGATACAAAAAAAAAATTACAACCAAACTGCAACGTGCAAATTTCAAATCCTTAAGGGAATAATTATAAATTGAAGTATGCTGCGATGGTTTCCTCTGCTCCTGCTGCTGCTCTATTTCCTCTTATATTCTTGCTGCCTCTGCCTTCATAGTCTCATCAGTATTTAATGTTGAGTACTCTTAAGTTGTAATGTTGAAACGTTTCTCCATTCTTAGGACACTGTTCCTCATAGGTTTATACACATTACCACGTGTAATAAAAACCTTTTGACTCTGCACAGATGAAGGTGGTGCGCTTAAATATTTTCAAGCCAGTTTACTCAGCAGTGGTAATGTCCCCCGTGTCTTTTTCCACCACTGAAATGGATCATCACCTCTGATAATGTAGTGGCAAAGCTACATAATGACCTTTTTGTGCACTTATGAATAAGGGATTTACTCCTTTTGAGTTTAGAATGTGCTTCTTGTATTTTTGTTGTAATTACATTGCGGCGATGGGACAGGGGTTGGAGCTTAGTTGACAAAGTGGGGGCCTATTAGATTGAAACTTTGATCCATTAATGCAGTAACTTGACATTTGTTAAGAGTCTGATTGCTACTATGGCTTTTTACCTTGTTAGTTTATTAAATGAAATTACAAGATACAAAAAGTAATTTCCAATTTTTAGATGAATATAATTAAATAACTAGTTGAGACAAAAACAGGAATTATGAATAAAATACAAAATACAAATCCTTAAGTGAGTAACTATGAGTTGAAATTTTGCTTGCGCAGGAGCATGCTTCGGTGGTGACTTCTGCTCTGCACCTACCGTTGTTATATTTCTTCTATTCTTGCTGTCTGCGTCCTCTGCTCTCATAGTCTCATCAGTCTTTAAAGTTAAATACTCTTGAGTTGTAATTTAGAAACATTACAGTTTCTCTATTTTCAGGACAAAGCCTTTTCCTGGTAGATTCATACACATTACCATCTGTACTAAAGTGTCTCTCATCTTTCAAGATAAATGTCGCCGGCTTAAATATTTTGACGCCAGTTTACTCAACAGTGGTAATGACCCCTGTGTCTTTTTCCACAACTGAAATGAACCACCACCTCTTATGAGTAGTGGTAAAAAATCAAGTTCTGTTGTGCACTGTTCAATAAGAGACTTTCTCTTTTTGAATTTAGATTTAACAGCCTCTACCTGCACTAAGTTTGTATTTGTTACTATATGCGTATTTGAAGCCAATTCATCAAACAGACTTGAAAGAGGTACGATGTTACTTTCCTTTTGATTGTGGCCCTCGGCAGAACTTCAAGAAGTGTATACTGAGTCTGCTTCATTAGCATCATATGGATGTAGAATCCACTACTCTTTGGCCCTTTGTGGGTTCGTGGAATAAGTAGAGTTCTGTTTAAAATTCAATGCGGATTCCCAAGTTCGGGGGAAAGAGACCCGAGTTCGACAAAGTAAACTCAATCGAAACATTGTGAAAATGACACTCAAGATGAGAACAGTGATCCGAATTATTCAAATAATACGAAAGATAAATAGTTTTTAACTAATTTTGCGATTGTATTTCCTCTAAAATTAATTCACACCAATCGTTTGAAAATGAGCATAATGAAAAAAAAACGAATAAATAAATAAAATGTTTCCAACGGTTTTTATTTCTTTATTTCATTTATTTATTTATTTGTTTATTTGTTTGTTTATTTATTTATTTATTTAGAAAATAAAAAAAAAGAATACACTTCGAATAATATCTTGAGTACTTTATCTGGAGGTAGACGAAAAAATCCATCTTTCATTTGCCGACAGAATAGACAGACAGGGCGTGTCTTCCATTTGAAATTGGATGGAGGGTTTATTTGTTTTTATTTTGTTTTTGTTTTTCGCGGTAAGTTTCTGACATTCACTTTTTAGGGGGCGGAAGTGGAGTGCGGGGCTTTAAATTTGTGTCGCATTTAGTCACTGACAAAATTATGAAATATATGTGTGTGTGTGTGTGTGTGGAGAGAGAGAGATAGATAAGCAGACAAAGGAACACACACACGCACACACATACACACACACACACATATATATATATATATATATATATATATATATATATATATATGAGCAAACAGTTAATAAAACATGTTAAAAACACTTTGAAAAAGAGTTAAAACATATTTAATCTGAAAAAGAAACACTTGATAAATGGATAGTCCTTAATCCGCGGAGTTTCGAAGAAATACTTTCCTTCTCATCAGAGGGTAGGAATTAGCAAAATGTGGTATCGGATTTTGCATACAAAAGTATTTGATGAAACTGCAAGTAAGTCAAAGATCTTACTTGATAACAGAAAGTGCAGCAGAGGGAATATGGTGAAGAAAATGGATAGTCTGGTGAACGGTAAATAATCCAATGACGGTAAAATCCAAAACTATAACTACAAGAAAGTTAATTGAATTTCTATTTGCACAAGTAAAATCCAAGGAAATCACGTAATTGGAAGATGGTCCGAAATAATCCAAAAGGCCGAAATCCATGGAATAATTCACAAATATGTACAAGGAAAAGGGGAAAAATTCCAATAATATTAATAAAAGAACAATAAAATATGCTTTTCACACAGCTGCCGAGACATAATGTAAATAAGAAAGATCAGGGAAGAAGAAGAGGAAAAAAAATTAAATGGTGATAGAATTAAATATAATATATTTATTTTAAATTCACTACTCGTTCAGCAGCCGCCAATAGCGTAGTGGTTAGGAGCCTTGACTGCCGTACAGACGGTTGGGTTTCAATCCTGGCTTGAGGTAGTTGCATGTCTAGCCGCACTGATGAGTTGCGAAACAGTACTGTATGTGGCTGACTATCTATCTATCTATATATATATATATATATGTATATATATATATATATATATATATATATAACTACTTCATTTACTCACATAAACCTAATATACGAAAGTATAGATTTATGCGTAAACTTTAAGTATTTACTTCAAAAGTGCTCAATACGTAAGTAGAGCTAGTTAGTAATTTATAAAATATATATGGCGATTAAGCTACACTGAATATTCTGCGTTTCATCCACTATAGGATTCGTCAGGCTTATGCGCGAATTCTGTGGTTGCTTCTTATTTTTATATATGTTGAGGCTTTCTAGTATCCACCGCGCCCCTTCCTATCAGCCAATGGGCATGCATTTTATCGAACAAAGGATCTGTTTTAGAACTAGGTTAGTGGTTTAAGGTAGACGTTTTCCTTCCTTTTATATATATATATATATATATATATATATATGTATATACCTATGTGTACACACACACATGCACATACATATATACATATATATATGTATATATATATATACACATATATGTGTGATCGTTTATGTATATTCATGTTTATTTAATTTATTTATTTGTTTGTTTTCTATTGTTATTGTTAGTTTTAAAGCTATTTTGTATCGCTATCCTAGAGTAAGTTTTATTTTGTGAACACAGTTGTTTGCTATTTCTCGTCTACAGTTTAATAGATTTTGAGGATCTTTAAAGTACAGGATAGCAAATTTTTCATGGAGGCATAATTTACATGAGTCGTCTAAATGTCTGCACGTGGTAGCTTGTCTCATTATTTTCCATTCGACTACCGGCGAATGTCCGCTTTCTTTGAGTTCCCAGTATTTATTCGCTAGTGTTGTAAAAAATAAAAAATAAAAAATAAAAAACACCGTATAAAAACAACACTAGCGAATAAATACTAGTATTATGACCCTTTAACATTTATTGTTTTGAGCTCAAATCGAAATATTAAGTTAGAGCCATGTCTGAGGAACCTATATCTAAAATTGTAAGTGTTTAGACTCAAAATTGTCAGAGGAGTTTGGTAGAGTTCTCAAAAATCAAACCGTTGAACTTTGACTCCTTAACAACCAAATTTCTGGCCGAAAACTTATCACATCGATTTTTCCAAATCTCAGTACCCTGTATATCAAATTTTGAGTATGTAAACTGAAAATTGAGTTATTGCGAAGGAAAATGTACACAGACACACAGAAAGACAGAAAGACAGACACACAGACACATTCACTTTTATAGATATACTAGCATGGGTGCCCGGCGTTGCCCGGATATTTGGAGGTCTATGTTGAGCAACAAAAAAAACGGTCAATTTTTTAAACTTTGACCCCTATTATGACCCCTTAAACTTTATTCTTTTGGGCTTCAATTAAGTTAGTAAATTAGATCCCTGTCTAAGGAACATATATCTAAAATTTTAAGTGTATAGACACAAAATTGTAGAAGGAATTTGATAGAGTTCTTAAATGTCAAATCGTTGAGCTTTGACCCATTAACAGCCAGATTTCTGGCCGAAATCCAATCACATAGATTTTCCCAAATCTCAGTACCATGTATATCAAATTTCGAGTCTGTAGACTTAAAATTAACAAAGTTATTGCGTATGGAAATGTATACACAGAGACACACACACAAACACACAGACACGTTCACTTTTATAGATATATAGACTAGCATTTCAGCCAGGCGTTGCCCGGGTGTTTGGATGCTTTTTGTTTTGTTTTGCTTTGTCTTGTTTTTTTACTTGGGGATCACCACTTTTCAAGGCCCGGAAGCCACTCGGGGATAAGGGTTATTTTGTCTACAATAATCAATGGGGTAATATCGTAGTAATAGTTGGTATTGGAGATTTGATAAAGCGTCTTACTTAAGGGGGCGATTAATCAGGAATTTGTTTATGTTGGACTTGAAGGCATCAAAGCTGTAGCCAGAAAGGAAAACGGGCGAACGGAAGAGAATTCCACAGGCGTGCACTTCTTAGAAAAAAGCTATGTTCATGGAATCTGCGTTTTGATTTAGACACAGATAAAGAGTGGGGGAAATTACTGACAGTGGTTTTAGCTAGACGGGTGTTTATCATGAAGGATTGACGAGGGGGCAGAAATTGGAGCTCGGACGAGCACTTGCCATGGAAATAACGATAAAACAAATACAGGCTCGCAACGTCTCTTCTGTGGGAGAGAGGTTGCAGAGAAGAGAAGAGAGCATCCCCCAATAAGCCACGAAATCTATTTTGTACTTTGTCAAGGCAGGATAGGTTGTTTTTTGAAGCTCCAGCCCAGATTTGGCAGCAGTATTCCATCCTTGGACGTACTTAGCTTTTATAGAGATAGAGAATTGCATCAGTTGTGAGATATCTTCTGGAGCGGTAGAAGAATCCCACCATTTTCCCAGCAGCCCGAGCAACAGACTTGATATACGTGCTCCATTTCAGATCAGGAATAAAGGTCAAACCCAGGAGCTTGAAGCCTCCCCAAGACGAGAGCCATCCATTTCAATTGATGCTAGATGAGGAACAGAGCGTTGGTGATGTAAAGTTAGGAGCTTGGTTTTAAATGCATTAAAAGTAACCAGTCATCTCTTCCCCCACTGAACCACTCGCTCAAGATCAGAGGAGAGGGAATCAGAGAGAGCTTTGTCATTTACAGCCTTTGATGTGTTGCCATAGATGGTCGTGTCATCAGCATAGATATCAACGAATGATTAAAGTATGTATTTTGGGAGATCATTGATGAAGATCAGGAAGAGATTTGGGCCCAGGATGGACCACTGGGGGACTCCAGCATTAATACTGTGGGCTTCTGATTGCTGCCCATCAACCACTACTCTTATGAACCTATCAGAGAGAAATGATTTAATTATTGAGAAAACATTTCCATTTATACCATAGCTGGAAGTCTTGTGAAGTAGGCCTTTATGCCATACTTTATCGAATGCCTTTGATATGTCAATAACAATTTCCCTAGGAAGGAAGCTTTTGTCAAGAGATCCACTAATCTTATGCGTTAGCACATCAGCTGTAGATCTAGCAGAACGGAAACCATATTGCATGTCACAAAGGAGGTTATTTCTGCTGAGGTGGTTGACTACTTCTTTATTTAATATGGATTCCAGTAACTTACTCATGACACACAAGAGACTTATTGGTCTGTACTGAGAGGGAGATGACTTATTACCTGAGTTCTTAAATACAGGGCATACTAACGAGGTTTTCCAGGGTGCTGGAAAGCACTTCTCCTTAAGGCAACGCTTAAACTGTTTTGTAAGTATGGGGGCAAGTTCTGGTCGAAGCTTTGTCAACACTATAATTGGAATGCCGTCTGGGCCAGTTGCTTTACTGGAATCAAGGTTTCTGATTAGTTTGGCGACCTCGTGCACAGATATTTGTATGTTGGATAGTGTGTTGTCTGTTGTAAGAGGAAATACGGGGAGTTGATGACCTTCGTCGCAGAGGGTAGAGTTAGCTGCAAAGTTCTTGGCAAATAGCTTGGTCTTGTCTGATGCTGATGAGATGACCTCAGGTCCATTGATGATGGTTAGGATAGAATGCACGCATCTGTTCGGGATCCTGTTTGTTATTTGACAAAACTAGTGGGAACCAAGCCGCTGCTCAGCTACTTTGGATTTGACAGACTGAGCATATAGCTCTCTTGCATGTTTTATTACTCTTTTACAGTGCTTGCTGGTAGTCCTGAAGGCAGCTTTAGTCTCAGTTCATCTATTACGTTGGTAGCTATGGAAAAAGTGATTTCTGTGCGCAATGGCAGCAGCACATTCTGAAGAGAACCATGGCTGGCTGTTAGGTTTTTGTTGGAATTTTTTGGATGGATTTTTTCAACAATGGCTCATATCATCATAATTTTCTCCATATAATTATCCACAACCACCCAAAAACTATTTTCAATAATTGTGCTGAAAAGCAAAATAGCGTCCATTCGCAACTGAACATTTTGCTAACTGCATTTCATTTCCTCTGATGATATGAGCCATTGTTGAAAATAACCCTTTCTATATATTCCTTTGTCAAGCAATAAATTCTTAAATCGAATATGTGCCTCTATATGTTTTTTTTTTCAGAATTTAAAATTGAACCACGAAACTTATATATTGCTCTATTCTTAAATATTGAGCTTTTCCTTTTTGGCTAGGATCTCCTTGAAAGTATTACTTCAAGTAATATCTATCAGGATTTTTATCTGAATTCTATCAGTGTCTTATCTCGCTTATATATATATATATATATATATATATATATATATATATATATATATATATATATATATATATATATACCTTTATTCAATTTTGGAATTATTTTTTTTAAATAATTTCCAAACTGAATAAAGCTATAAATAGTAATAGTATTTTTATGGCTTCTTGGATTTTAGGCTAAGATTAAAGTGCAGTATCAATTCTTCACAACATCAGTTCCATTTAGGACCTGCAGTTTTCATGTAATTTTCTATTTTAAAAATCAAATGCTTAAAAATGTTGTTAAAGTGCTATGGTTTTTATTAAAATCTAATTAATTATATTAGTAATTATAATTAATGCTATTCATGAGATTATTGTGAATATGCAATATTATTTGTTTATATCAGTTATAAATATATATTACATAACATTAATTTATTAGAAATTGTTTTAAAAAAGGTACATATGCAAATGAGCCACAGCGAACTTTGTACGAATGGGTATAATGCAATACTTTTCATTCGTAAGAGATAAAAACGTATATCTACATATATGCATATACACATACTATGGTTATTCGATAAGTATGGCCTACTATTTTTTAACTCCAAAACTAAAACGTTGGAAAATAAAGAAGACCGGGGTGCATTAGAAGGCGCGACCTTTTATGCTCCTGAATTTATTTTAAATGCATTAATAATGGTGGTAACTATGTAGAAAATAAATTCTGAAGCATAAAAGGTCGCTCGTTCTAATGATACAACTCCCATCTTCGTAGCTATTTAATTTTTTTAGTTAAAAAAACAGGAAGCTTTACATTTTGAACGACTGTGTAATTTAAAATTGATTAGGAGAAAAGGTCAGCTATGTGGATTAGTTCTACAAATAAATGTTGCATAAGGTAGAGCTACGATTTTATAATACTTATTTCAAGTAACTTTAATACATGAATAAATATATAAAAGGGACGACAAGAGTACGACGGATCCTGATGCTGATTCTTCCTGGATATTGAGTTTCTGAGAAAAATAATTGGGACATAGCATTTTAATTAGAGTTCTTAGTCAAATTTTTATTCTTCATCAAATATTTTTATCTTTTCTATAGTTTTAATTTTTAAAAAAAGCCAACCAGACACTCGATCGGAATGGGTTGAACCGGCTTCCTCCGAAAAAGGAAGTCTCAAGGGAATATTTAATTCACAAACGGTCTCCAGTCGCATGTTTATCCCCCTCGACGTTAGATAGATAGATAGATAGATAGATAGATAGATAGATAGATAGATAGATAGATAGATAAATAGGGGGAGAGAGAGAAAGAGAGAGATTAAGACAGCATCAGCATAATCGCGTTAAATCACTGGTTTTCGTTAGATCACTGAAGTTAAGCGACGTGGAGTTTGGCCAGTACGAAATGGGTAACCATTTGGAAACGCTAGGAGCTATCTTTCATCTTCTTATGACCGAGATGAACATGCGGCTAAGAACCGCTTGTGAATTTCATATTCCCTGTAAACTTCCTCCTGCAGAAGAAGCCTGCGTAGCTCATGCAAGGATAATATCGCACAAGGTATTAGAAAGAGAGAGGATAAAGTTTTTTTTCCCCTTCATTGAAGCTAAACGAGTAATAGCTACGAGTATTTTAAGGTGCGGCAGGGATTTAAGCTTAATCGAGCACCTTCAATCACGCTTAAGTTTGAAATACGGTTTCCTTTAACAAAACGCGCAGATTCTCGGCACTAAAACTAACACGGTGCGGAACATTATTGAAACAGCCTTTTCTCTGTTGATTATGACATGCTGCTGGTTATGTGCTATGCTAGGAGGTCCATTTTCCCAGGACTTGCCTTCTCTCTTTAAGAAGAGATTAGTTTATTGCTTATCGCCAGAGGCGCTCCTACCTGAGAATGCCTACGAGATACCTAGCCATTTAAATTAATTCGAATTGTTGTTGAGCATCATTTATTCATTTCGTATCAATCAGTTCACTATCGTGGGCATTCGTTTCCCTGATATCTTTCTAGTTATAATTCTAATTATGGAAGAGTTATTAACGTTACTAAGTGAAAGTGTTTCTATGGAACGAATTGGATCCGATCTTGGTATACTCAGGTTGCCAGTCCGCGTTATTAACCACTTAGCCATCGTCTGTGCATGTGAATCCAGTATAAACGGAAAAGCGACAAACACCCTTTCTAAAACGGTATTTGCGGTGGTCCGTTAAATACGTAGACAAAGTAAAAATGTAGACAAAATTATGATTGTTTATCAAACTGCCACCATAATATACACATCCTGTCAACGAACACTTTCGTTAAAATGTCTTACGCTATAGATAAAACAAAAAATGGAAAATAATTGAAGGGGTTTGGAGAAAAAGAAGAAAGGTATTCCTGTCTTTTATTCTGCATGTCTCTAATTTGATTTTCTTTCATCTCTCTCCAGCTCGATATTTCAGTCTATTAGAGAGTCCGGAGTTGTTAGGTTTTGTTTTAATTGGCCGTTATATCTGAACAATTTACACCCGGCGCCATTTTCTTTTTCGTTTATTTGTCTTTATAGAATGACAACAGACTTCGATTCGTATCATTTGGATTCTTCGGATTACTGTTCTCGTCTTAAGTGTTAATCACACAACGTTTCGACCTTCTTCAGGTGTACCATGTCGAACTCGGGAATCTTTCTGTCGAACTTGGGAATCTTCATGGTTCTAATTCTTTTTTATATGATGATCGATTATTCGAATTATTTGGATTCTTTGGACTACTGTTCTCGTCTTGGGGTTTTTTTGCGCAACATTTCGATCGATGTAATGTAAGGTTTTGACAGCGCTTGAAAAGAATTTGATGAATATGGATGAATAATGATTGTCCGTTAAGCAGTATCCTTTTATATTATCTTATAGATTTTTTTTTAAGTATTTAGTGATCTATCTATAAGACAGTGAGACCTAATTGATGCGACGATGCGTCTAATTGAGCTGAATGTTGATTCGAAATAACAAGGGTTGAGGAGATTTAATTTTTCGTTTATTGCTATTAGGTAATCTAAAAAAACTACTGGGACGATTGCTTCGAGATTTTGCGTGTTTTTATATATCACTTTTTAATTATAACGTTCTACGAAATTTTTATTTAATAAATTATTTGTTTTTCTTTGTAACGAACTGGTCATTTTATTATAAGGGAATTAATCACCTGCCACGTGATAACCATAGTTCCATAACTCTTTCTCCCTTCCATTTACTTTGTTGATACTAGACACTTTTCGCGGGCTTGTCTTTTCATTGTATAAATACTCTCGAACCCTGTATCGAGTATAAGAACTAAATTCGGTTATCGCCGTTATGTCATTAAATAATTAAAAAAGTTTAAATAAACAGAACGTTTTTAACAAATAAACCAATAAATAATATAATTTAAGTCTCAAATAAAAATAATTTCACCCATTTTTAGAAGCAAAACTTTTTCACTAATAAACAATAAATTGATTTTAAAATGTTCCGTTTGCGATACAGGACTTTAGTATATTAAATAAGTAATTTGCCTACATTTAATATTTTTCAGAAATATGTAATACTTCATTATATTTTGCATAAATGTTTTCTTATAATGGTTTGAATCTGTTTTTAGTATTATAACAATATACGACTTTATTAAATATTTGTTGAATGATTTTGTTTTTTTATTGTTTCTTGATAAAACAAGTGTTAAAACAAAACACTTAAAAAAATGTGAAAAGCAAAAATTGGGGGGGGGGTTGCAACTAAAAAAAAAAACTTTATTTAAAGGAATGGAAAAATTAAAGTTTATTATTTCTTTATTGAGTCTATAGGAGCCGTCTCCCTGAACTACTTTCGCTTATTGTCGCTCACATGCCCCTATTCCAAATTCGTAACAGCGTGCCGATATCAGTGGACTTTTATCTTGTTCTACCAAAACGACTATTAACAATATTTTTTAACGTTTAAAATATTTCAAACTGATATAAATTATTGCGCAATAAAAATAATTAAATTAATACGTTATTCTAGCAAATTACTTAACAAATTAAGAAACAAAATATCGTAATTTTATTAATTTAACTTGAAAATACTATGAAAAAAATAGTTTTTTTTTAATTTAGTAATTAAGTAAAAAATGGAATTTTATTTGATTAAATAATTCGAAATAAATGATTTTAGTTTTAATTTAATTATTTTTATTGCGTATTAATTTATATCGACAATCTCGGACACCATCTTGAAGACAGTCTGAAGAAAGAAGGGAGACAATTTCAAATAATTAATATTTGCGAGATTTTAGAAAGCCATTCTTAACATGGAGAGGGGTAAGGAGCATTGCAAAAACTCAAATTTGCTAAAAAATGAATAAATAAATAAATAAATAACTTTCTCCATAAAAATAAAATTGCTGGATCAATTAACGTGATTTTGGATATACGATATATATTCTTACCGTCGGGAGTATCTACATCATATAGATTTTTTTGTATTTTTGTGTTTTTAATAAAGGGCGGGAATTGTAGACAAACGTCCTTTGTTCTTCGCTGACGTTGTGAACGCCAAATTGACAGGTCCAATGCCGGAGAGAAGCGGGAAAACGAGCGATACGTTCTAATGAGGAAAATGCTCACAAGTTGCCTTATTTATTTATTATTCTGTGTCTACATGTTTTTTGAAGGGGGGGGGTTATGGCCGATCGCCAATAAAAGTCTGCTAGCTAACTAATTTTGCAAGAATGGCCCCTTTTGAACTGGATTCTCACAATAAACTGAGCTGATGTCAAACTTTGCTGCAGGGTCAAGGGCGAGGACGGAAGTAACGGTTTTATTCTTTTTATTTATTTTATTTCCATTTTTTTATAAAATAATAATAAAATGATTTCTGATAGATTGATAGCTAGACTGACGTGTTTACGCATATAAAAAGGAAAGACAGAAAAACGTGAATAGAATACACGAATCATAGGAAGAAAAAGAAAGATTGAATATTAATAGAAAGAAAAGTAAAAAACGAACATGAACAGAAATTCGTATTATTGTTCTCATCTTGAGTGATATTTTCACAACATTTCGGTCAATATAACCTCCGACCTTTTTGTTGAACTCAAGAATCTTTTTTATCAAACCCTGGAATCTGTATGGAATTTCGAACGGAATCCTTTAGCTGGTTCACGGGGTTAGTGTGTTCTTGTTCTGTCAGCCATAACTGAGTGGGAGTCTTAAATAATTCGCAATTGTATTTGATTATCGCCTGCATTGAAGATTGAACCTTCAACAGCCCAGAAGAGACTTCTTCTAAGAATTTAATAACATCTACAATAACATAACTTTCTGTTTCTGCTTTAATGCAAATTTTAATCAATAATGCAAAAATAATACTTTTCAAAACCAATTGGTAAAGAAATTAAGATTACTGGAAGTGATCAATATCAAAACCAAACAATGAATAACATTGTGTATTAAACCAATTACAATAATTTAAAATGTTTAATATAATATAATAATAGCATGTGGTGCTTATTCTGGCGTCCCGGAATTTAATTTGCTTTCGTGCTTTCTGGAAATAGCGAACCCGTTCTTTTCAGTCCAACTTACTTTACGTTCACGTTATTGTTGACTTTTGAAACTTTATAAAAGAATTAAACAATTGGTCCCTTATCAAACTCGCTGAGTAATGTATTTTACCCGAATTTTACCAAAATCTCTAAAAGAATTACAAATTAATTTCAAAGTAGATGAATAAAACGATCTAAAATGAATCGCAAATTCCATAAGGAGATATGGACCAATCTCTTTAATTAATACAGGATATTCGAGAAAAAAAAATTTCAGACAGAAAACCCGTCAAATTTTGGTCAAGAATTGGGGCATTCTCAGAATTCAAAGTGCATATTTGAGAGGATCATTATCCAATACTAATTATTCAGAGAAGTTCCTCTGAGACTCCACTACCACCTCACTTATATTTAAAGACTGACATGAAGGTTTTTCATGGAAATTAATTGGTATGATATTACTAGACGCGTATTTAATATAAACAAATCCTTTCTAACCAAACGAAAGATCGAGGTTTTCTTCAATGATCCGACATCTAAATAACATGACATTGATATGGAGTGAGCCTTGAACATTTATTATTTTTAATCTTCATAAACGACTTCCAGGTGCAATTGTGTCCGAGATGGTATATTTGCAGATGACATCTTCTTCTATTCTCAACATGTCGGTTAAACGAACACGAACATGTCCATTAAAATCGCTGAATCTTAAGAAAATGACCTTCAGTCTGTAGTTAAGACATCAATAAACGGTAACATTTAATGCTTTGATTTCTTTTGCTTTAACAATTATAAAATACCTTTTCAACCATTGATTGCCAAAGCACCCTACGTGAGAATCGAACATTTAAACTCCTTGACCTAACATTCACACGTAACATGAATTGGAACAAATACATAGAAGATACTGCCAAAGCTGCTGCAATGGAAATTGGGCTTCCTCTACTCAATTAGAAAACATCAAAATACCGGCAATTTTGTTACATTTAGGCCGGTGCTTCAACCACTACCCTCCTCTCTTTCTCTCTCTCTCTCTCTCTCTCTCTCTTTCTCTCTCTCTCTCTCTCTCTCTCTCTCTCAGACATCGACCATAATAGAAATTGAGTGTTTTGCAGCTGAGAGAAGAAACTGGTGCTGACATTTATTGGTGTCAGTTATGGTGTTCGTGAAAAGAAATTCCGTCAGTTGGTACTTCTATATCATAAAAACGAAAAAAATATTGAATTTCAAGTACAACAAATGGTGCCCACAACATTATCATGTCGTAAATAGTAACATATCCAAAAATGATGGAAAACGATGAGGTAGAAAAATAATTATTAATGAAAAACTGTTTTCGATAAAGTTTAGATGAGGAATTAAATTGAATTACGTTCATTACGTGAGGTAAGCAACAGGACTTAATTATCTCCCCTGTCAACTTATTTTTTTTATTAAGCGTAACATAATGATTTCGTTTCATTTCACACATTTCTTTTTTAATTAATAATTATTTTTCCTCTTATCGTTTTTCGTAATTTTGAGATATGTTATTATTTGAGACCTGATAATTGCGTAGGTACCATTTTTTTCACTTGAAATTCAATATTTTCGTTATTATAATATATAGGTTCCGTCAGTTTTTCTTTCAGTATTACTGTCCTACATTAGCTACCAAGCTCCAGCCTCTGTCTCATCGCCGCAATGTTGTATCCCTATGCTTATTTTACGGGTACTTTAAGGAAATGTGCTTCAACGAACTTGCTGCCCTGGTGCTTCTTCTGCATAAATACACTTAACCAATCTGACAATCAGCAAAATCCCACTCCTTCATTGTGGTGATTCTCAGATGCTGTAAGGTTTTCTACTCTAATAGCTTTATTCCTCAAACTGATAGCCTTTGGGGTTCCACCTTTACTCCCTGCTTTGCTAACTATAATAACATTTAGAAATGTAAATGTAATGTGAATAAACATCTCGTTGTAACACTTCTTAATTATGATGCCTCGTATAAATTTGACCCCTAATTTAAAGGAGGTCTTATGTTACTGTTGCAATTAATTAGGTTGAACTCTGGATTTGTATCAAAAATATATATTGCATATTTAATAGAAGTTATTACATTATTTTCTATAATTATTGATTATGAATAAAATAATCAGTGACGGATACCTTGTTTATTGACATTGAGCTCCTTATTACTTTATTCACAACTAATACGTATCGAATTTAAACTATAACTTCTATTAAGTATTAAAGATTAAAATTGTTTTGGTGCATGTACGTTACAAATTAGTTGGTAAACAAAGAAATAAAGTTTTGATTTCTTTTTAGATGAGGATTGATAATTCGTATTTTTGCATTCTTATGACTACTGTTCTCAACTTGAGTGTTATTTGCACAACGTTTCCTTTTTAAATATTTCATATTTATTTCTGAATGAAATCTTTTTTTTTCTCAAAGGTCAAATCATTGAACTTTGACCCTTTGACATCCAAATTTCTGGCCGAAAGACATTAAAAAATTTTCTGGCCGAAAAAAAATAAAAAAATATTTTCCTAAATCTCAATACTCCTTATGTCAAATATCGAGTCTGTAGACTGAAAATTGACAGAGTAGTTTGGTAGGGAAATGTACAGATACTCACACACACACAATTTCACTTTTATATATATAGAGATCATATTGAACCCAATATATAGTAATGATATAAAAAGTTTGTTTTTTTAATAACTCATGTGCTACCACCGAGAATCGAAACCAAAATGCTTAGCTTAAGATTTACTTTTTATTTTGATGTTAATGCCTGAGCTATGAAGACACATTGTTTCAAGGCTAAAAATTAAAGCATGAACCAATAGCTATTACGTTACGCATGTATATTCGTAATGCTGTCGTTCGACCTCCACTTGGCAAATTCCACTTTTTTTTAATTTTCGCACTTTTGAACCGATTTTTCCCCAGCTAAAATCCAAATATAAAGTTTCGCATGGGTTCGAATACCCTAAATATAAAGTTCCATGCCTGTAGACCAAAAATTGACAGAGAAGTTTGGTAGGCAAACTTTTTTTAACAAATATATATACACGCAGACATGAATATATATTGACATAGGTTTGTGTTTACTATAACCTTTTTAGGCAAATATTATGCAAGTATAAATCATGTAGAATACCTGCATGAATATAATTACACGTAATAGTTAACTAAAGATGATTATCCCATAATAAAGCCGAAAAAACTAATAAGGAATTAATTAAAATTAAAGTTTAAAAGAATATGCAAATTAGAACTTTTGCAGGTGAATGCAATTCCACAACCCATATATAACAAAGTTGTATTTTCTTTTTAAATAAATAGAAAAAAGTGTTTTTAATATGAATGTCAACACACAAAAAAAATATGGTAGTATAGATAGATGTATGTCTTTTAGAAATATTTACTTTGTTTTGACTTTTTTCTGAAAGTAAAGCTACGAGCATTTATAATAGTCTGGCAACTGTGGCTTTTCACTAATTAATATTATTGTGTTCTCAAATGTGCTCTGTTTTTTGTTTTTTTAATGTAACCGAGAAAGAGAGAAGGGGAAGGGGGAGAAAGAAATAGAGTTCTACCGTTGTTTAACGAAGCTCATACGGTCGGCGAATAGACGATTTACAAATAAACTCTTATCGATTGCTTTCTTTGAAAGATCCGCGAGAAGTAACAATTACTTTCAAGATCTGTTCTGTTTATTGACGAATCGGACTTCATAGAGGAAATTTGTCAGATTGACGCGGAGAGAGAGCTGGTTTTCGGATATTGCAGTAATAGACATGAAACGTCACATTGTCCACCAATCCCAGCCTACCACCGACTACCGTTTATTTTACTGATATGATGCGAGAGGGGTTATCGTATAGGTCCGTTCTCCTCTCCACACCCCACTTCATCCCACAGCACCTGTTGACAATGTGGCCAGCCGTGTGATACAATCAAGTTAACGTTTCACGTATCGAAATAGGTGTTAACGATGGAGGCCTATTTCTTATGAATCTAAACGGAATGTGTGTACTGTGTTTGTCTGGTAAGTAAGGAAATGTGCTGCGAAGTTAAGCAACTATTAACCTGATCAGTACCAGATGGGTGACCATTTGAAACTTCCAGGTGCTGTATGTGTTATCCGCTTATCTCGGCATTGTTTCCAGTCATCCTGGACTTTTCCTTGCCACTGGGTTCAAGCAGTGGCGATTTAGTAGAGGTTTGGTTGGTGATAGCGCAACCCTTGCCTCACAATTACACGCACAGCTATCCCTACAAGGGGTATCCTTTGTCTTTCGAGGCTGAACGGAGGTATTCATATGTGCTGTGAGAGAAAGACGGGCCAAATCAGGCTACAAGAAAGAGAGATAGAGACAGAAAGAGAAATGCATTTTCTCTTTTTATATAAGGGAGTCACCACATAAGGCCTGAAAGCCACTCAAGGATAAGTGATAATGAGTGTAAGGTGGTCGGTGAAACAACAATATGGTAATCGGTAGTGGTGAAAACTAAGCAGAATTTCATTATTTAAGGTGACAGCTCCACAATAATCTGTTTATATTGAACTTCAAAATGACTATTTTGTAGTTAGCTGAAAAACAGGGTTGCGATACAGTTACGCAGATGGGCAGTCAAAAAAAAACTTTGTTAATGGAATTTGCGTTTAGATTTAAACGAAAAGAGCGGAGGAAATTGTTGACAATGGTTATAGCCAGGCGAGTGTTTGTTATAAATGTTTTCCAGGAGATAACCATAGAGGTCTATATAGAGAGAAAGAGCTCAAGAATGAATGAAAACGAGAAAAAACGAAGGAAGAAAAATTGAACCCTAAACTAATTTAAAGCAGCCATTTTGTTTCATTGATGGAAGAAAGTATTACCCATAGAAATTCCGCTAGACACATTGAGGAAAAAAGGAAAGTCTTTTTCCATCGTGTTTAAAATATGTAACAAGAGATTGCAGCTCAGTCTGGCGCCTATAGCATGTTTCCTTTTGTTTTTATTTACAAGATCATTACTTATGGAGGCTACAATCCATTCAAGGATAAGAGTTTTGTAAAGAAATCACCTCTTGTCATGGCCCGGAGGCCACTTGAGGATAAGAGTTAATGAGTGTACGGGAGTCAATGAAAAAATAACCTAGTAATCGTTAGTATTAGAAATTTGGTAAATTGGATTACTTAAGGGGACAGACAGCAAATCAAGAACTTGTTTACATTGGACTTGAAGACGAGCATATTGTAGTCAGTTGGAAAGCAAGCAAACGGAACAGAGTTCCACATGCATGTAGTTCTAAGACAGAATCTTTGTTCATGGAATTCACGTTTAGGTTTAAGCACAGATAAATAATGGGGAAAATTATTGATATTGGTTTTTGCTAGACGAGTATTTCTCATGAAAGTTTGGCGAGGGGGAGTATAGATTGGAACTCAGACGAGCACTTGCTATGAAAATAACGATAAAGAAAAACTAGGCTCGCAATGTCTCTTCGGTTGGACAAATATTGTAGGGAAGAAAAAAGGATTTCCCCTACGAGGCTACGAAGTATTTTTAACTCCGTCAAGGCAGGATATGTATTCGGCAGCTCCTGGCCAAATGTGGCAACAGTAGTACATACTTGGCTCTTATACAAGCAGGGAATTGCATCGGCAATGAGAGAATGATCCCACCATTTTTCTACCGACATTCGCGACGAATTTGATGTACGTGTTCCATTTCAGATAAGGAGTAAAGGTTAGACCCAGAAGTTTGTCAAAACGTGGAACCTCCCCAAGAATAGCGCCATTCGTTTTATTTTATGCCAAACTGGGGTCAGGGTGTTGATGATGTAAAAATAGAAGTTTGGTTTTAGATAAATTAAAATTAGTCAGCCACCCCTTTCCCCACTGCACCACATGCTCAGAGGAGAGAGAATCAGAGAGATCTTGGTATTTCATTGCCTTTGAAGTATTGCCATAGACGGTAGTATCGTCAGCGTAAATATCTACTGCGACGTGCCCCTTCTGAGGTTAGCTTTGTTATCCGATCGTGATAAATTAATTTAAAAAAAAAAATAATTTCCTCGGGTTGCGGGGAAAGACGTCAGTCTGAATTTTGTTGACTTCCTCTGCCAAAAAGAGCATTTTAAATGGACGTAACAATTATCTGCTCTTCTCGACTTGAAACACGGACTCTAGGCTTATGGTTTTATAAAATAAATGTCAGATGAATGAATGGATGTATTGAGCAATCAGCTGTTATATCGCTGTAAGACATGATAGGTCAGAGAAATTTCAGCATATATTTTAACGTGAAAAGAACGAATTCAACATGTATGCATGCATATATATATATATATTTATATTTATATATATATATATATATATATATATATTCTTTTTGTTTATCTTTTTATTTTATGTATAATGAACAGAATCAAAGAACGAATAGGTAATATATACAAATTTCAAAATGATAATATATATATATATAAATTCGTAAGTCTTTCTTCTCTTTTTCCTTTTTCCTTTCTTTCTTTCTTTATATATATATATATATATATATATATATATATATATATATATATATATCGCATGCCAAACTCCCAATAAGAAAGAAAAAAAAGAAAGACAATATTACAACAGAAATAATTTACGGAGTGTCGCCCCTTATATCAGTATCTCCTCTTTTTGATAATAGAACTACTTCTGTTGCTTTTCCTTTTTGTTTATTTTGTCTGTCTCGTGTTGTTTGTTTTATTTTATTTCTTCTTTTCCCTTTTATGCTTTTTTTCTTTCAGGCAATTTTTTTTTATCAAACTCTAGCGAGATTTCTGAGTTTTCGACATTTAATAGTTCTCTTAAAGTGGTCGATATATCTTTATAACTGACAAATGAAAAGAGTAAAAGACAAACCGACCTTCATTTTACGCTGATTGACATCAAATATGTTTTCCTTCATATTTCTTGTTTTTTATCAGCGGAGCTGCTTAGACGTGTTCTCACCTTGGAATCTCTTCTGTAACTGCCTGCGTCTAAATTCTTAACGGTTAAATTCCTTCTGAAGGGACGCTGATTATATTTTTCTGTATTTTAAGTATATCAGCGAATTTTTTTTCTCGTCGCTGTCGCCGTCGTTGTCATAGTGACGGTTCACTTTGTCGTTTTAATTCCTTCGCAACTCGGAATTTTAACCATTGAATTTATTTAGTTTTAGAATTGATATGTAGTTTGCTTGAAGTATTGTGTGGGATAGGTGTGTAGTAGAGATTTAGAAGGCTATCACAATGCGAGGAATGAGATATAGTCGGTGCTGGTGAGAGAAGACGAAAACAAGTGGCGAATTACAAATCAACAAGTACATACATATATGTCTCTATGTACATATATTTATTCAGTTGTATTGAATACAAATGTCTTACTTGTTATGTTTGTGACAATATCCATAATATTAATTAATACGATATTGACATATCCTAATATCGCCACATACCAATGACTGAAAAATGTGATTTGGGAGATCATTGATGAAGATCAGGAAGACAGTTCGGCCCAAAATGGACCCCTGAGAGACGCCTGCATTAATAATTAGTAATCTTCTGATTTCTGCTCATTAGCCACTACTCTTATACACTTATCAGAGAGAAACGATTTAATAATTGAGAGAACATTTCCAGCTATACCGTAGTTGGAGATCTTGTGAAGTAGATCTTTAGGCCATACTTTATCAAAAGCATTTGGTATGTCAAGAGCAATTTTCCTAAAACCGAAACCCCTATCTAGAGATTCGCTAATCCTATGTGATATTACAGTTAGCATATCTGCTGTAGATTTAGCAGAACGGAAACTATATTGCATATCAATGAGTAGGTTATTTTTGCTGAGGAATTGGAATTCATTGATTTTAGATTATAAGTAAACATGGACAGGTTCTTCTATATATATATAAAAGCGAAAATGTATGTATTATGTGTGTATGTATGTTTGTGTGTATGTTTGGATGTCTGCTAAAAACTTTCGACAGACGCGACGAAAATTCACAAATTTGGTATCACATCGAAGCTCCATCCTTTGCTCGAAAAATATCGAAAAATTGGCCAAAAATATTAACTTTTTCACCTCGGAATCGAAATTCTCGACAAGGGGGGGGTCAACAAAAACGGTCCTCTCGTGACAATGACCGATTCTACGCATCTATCAGACGACGTCGTGACCTGATTTACTTTAAATAGTTGAAAAACCGAAAAAATTTCATGTATGTCGCGTTAGCTCAGTTGCTTGAGACCTTGGTTCATTATCTAAACGTTTTGGGTTCGAATCGTGGTGTGAGATTTTTTTGTTTTTTGTTTTTCGATTTTTTAAATTTAAATATTGAACAAGTGTTTCGTTTTTCTGCTTTTTTTTTAATGCGCTTATTATTAGCGACACACAAAAACACCCGGGTACTCACCGATTTTTTAATTTTTAATATCGAAACAGGCTTATTGAAGCCATTTTTCACGTGTTCGTTTTCTGCTTTCATCGTTCGTTTGCCTTACGTTAGTTTTTTTTGTGTGTGTGTTTTTCCCGCTTAAGTGTTAACGTTGTTTTCTTTTTTTTACTTCGCTTATAACAAACAAACCTACGTCGTCGTCGTCGTCGTCGTCATCGTCGTCGTCATCGTCGTTGTAACGCTCGACCACTTCCGGCCGCGCAGCTGTCAATTTCGTTCTTAAATAAATTCAAACATCTTTCACTAACTCATTCTGGCTGGCCGATTTTATTTCCAAACTTCGCCTCAGGGTTTCGGGTTCGATCCTACCCCCCCCCCGGTTCTTTTTTATTTAACACGACACACCTACAAACACCCGGACAACGCCGGGTACCCCCGCTAGTCTATAAATATAAAAGCGAAAATGTATGTATGTGTGTTCGCTTTTTCTGTATGTCTACAAAAGGCTTCTTTCAGAGAAGCGGTCGGTCGGTTCACAACTTTTTAAAACTTTTTATATCACATATAAATCGTAATATCTCACAGTTAACAACGAAGCTCACCTGTTTATTTAATTTGCTCGATTGCGGGAAGATAAATATTCAACATTTGTCGCTCGCCGCATATGGGTTAGTCTTTTTCCTATAACATCTTGAGAAAAATAAAAATCCCGCAGTCAAACTTGACCTCATTAACTCATTAAAACGGGCACCTGCCAAATCCAAGTAATTAAATAAATTCAAACGTGTTTCCGTTAGCATCTCACGGTGGGGCAATCGTTAACGTCGCACTTTTTTTTTTCACACTTTAATTTACAACTTTGCTTCAAGGGTTCGGGTTCGATCCTCATACTTACTTTAAAAAAAACCACACACACACCTCTAAATACCCGGGCAACGCCGGGTACCCCTCGCTAGTTGTTTATAAAAAGTATCAGAGAAGGGTCAAACAGGCTGAGCAACCGTTGACATTGCGTGATGTCGTCGGATTGTCACGTCACAGGACGATTATTGGACGCGATTTTGAGGGAAGATTCACACTAGTTAGTGGAAAGTCTGATTCGGGGTGTCAGAGAGAGTAAATCAGAAAATAAATTGTCTCTTATTCCTCGGTAAAGTCCCTGTGGGGGCGACGAGAGGGAAAGGAATGGCGGCTAAAACCATTATAAAAAAAAGAACCAAATTTGGATGCCCTAATAAATTCATCACAATCGTCAGAGAATTTCCCGATCGGATGATGGCGTGGGTTATAGTTATGGAGAGGCTTCCAATGATTTCCAAATCAACAGTGTTTTAAACAGGACTGTGCACTATCACCAACGCTCTTCATGATGTTCTCAGCAGTGCTGACTAATGCGTTCAACGCAAAAGAGCTCGAAGTAAGCATCAGTTACCAGATATACTGGAAGTTGCTCGACCTCAAAAGATGTTATTTTGTCAGAAGGATTAAGATCGCCGTCATACGAGATGTTTTGTTTGCTGATGATTGTGTCCTCAATACCAACACAGGATCAAACATGCGACTTAGCGTTTTTTCTGAGGCATGCGACAACTTTAAGCTGACTATTAACTTAAAAGAAGACCGAGGTAATGTATAACTCTGCACCGGGAAAAAGATATGTTGAGCTACGGAACTCAATTTATAAAACAAGCATGAAAGCAGTTCACTTACTTGAGAAGTGCCCTGTCAGTACCCATAAACGAGGAAAGCGTCTGCAGGATATCCAAGGCTAGTGCTGCTTATGGGGGAGCGTAGAGGAATTCAACTGCAGACAAAAATTCAGGTATGCACATGCTGATAAGAGAGCCACATTGGGAACTATTCCAAGGTCTAAGACCTTAAACCATGAGGAAGATAAGGTTAGTTCATGTAAAACGTTTATCTCCATCACGTTTATTAGTGACATAGCAACAAGCAACAAAAAATAGAAAATTGCGCAAGTCATTTCCAGATACTGCCCATAATATACTGCCGACTCAATGGACAGCGTTTTCGTTCCCATCGTCAGACACATCGCTCCTGGAAAATAAAAGCTAAGGAACAGAGTAGGGGACGCCTGGCGAAAATGCATTTTCTACTCTCCATTGGTTTGGTTGAACATAAAGACAGTAGCGATTTGAAGAAAAAATTAAAATAAGTATCTACTTGGTATAAGTTTCTACTTATACTAAGTAGATATTTTAATTCTAGGGAATTAAGAGATGTGTTACCGACCCTCATATGATAAAGCAGGAAGAAATGAAGAAGGGTGTTCCTTTCTTTTATTTCCTTTTTTTCTTTGCTTTCTTATCTCTTTTTTCATTTCTAATATTTTTGAGACTTGCATTTAAACATATCTAAATTCATTGATAAGTTGATTTTAATTCAAAGGTTGTTTTTGTCAACTAAAAGCAGCACTACAAAGAGCATAGCATCTAGAACATTTTAAACAGATTAAAATGAAAATGCGAAAAACAGGAATCGAAGATAAGGTAAGAGTTATATATCATTTCTGGGAGTAGCAAGAATTTGCCCGTGTTGATAGTAATGCTACACTGATTAATGATAGTGTGCACACATTTCGTCAAAAATGACAAAAACAATTATGCTTCGCCAGTGTTCACATTAATACTCGTATTCATATGTAATCACGTCTAATTAAATGAAATTAAAAGAAAAGAAAGAAAACAAAGAAAAAATTGGAAAGTTTCAAAAGAGGAAAATGAAATCTTTTTATCCGAATTCATTTATAAAAATGAGGGATTATCTGACTTATTATTTGCTTTCTGATTTCCGATAAACATTTGAAATGGTTTAAACTAACTATGTAACCCTCACACAAAGGAATTCTAGTTTCAACTATGAACACTCGTCCAGTAAAGCGATTCCCCAGATTATTATTCGAAACTGTAGCAAGGCCCACCCAGCTACATCAAAAGAATATGTCCTTTTCGCGGGACATATCAGTGGGGATATGCGAGTTGAAATGAAGTCACAAATGTAAGAAAACATTAGAAACGACAAGTCAACAGATTAAGGAGGAACGTTAGAAAGACTTATCGTTACTTACAGAAAGTGAATATTTTTTCTTCTCAGTTTTTTGGTACCTAAGAAGGAACATATACAGAAATATTTTTATTTCATACTTATAGAAAGTAATACATTTCTTTTTTTCTCGTGTGTTCTTAGAAAATGTTCTTGTCTATACGAATTAGAAAATTTTCTCCTTGTGTTAAAATGGAATTAACTAACGTGTTACGCGCCACTTTAAAACGGCAATTCCAAAAATGACAACATTTTGAACGGCAAAAGGAATTCCAATAACAATTCTAGAAATAAAAATCGGAACACCAATTTCAATTTCGACACCAACATCAGGAGAGGTTTCAGAAGTCATTCAAACAGCAGACAAAAGACAATAAATCACTTTTGGGAGACAATAAAATCATCGAATTCAAAAACATTTTCGACTGAAGAAATTTCCCATTCTCTCTTAGAATTTAGATGCAATCCGGATATTGGTTCAACGTTTCAAATTTATATTCGTAGATTTGAAATGATATTTACAATATAATGCAAATACAATGGGCGCACGAGGAAACATTACAAGAGTTGGGAACAGGAAAAAAAAATACTAAATACGCAAATTTAATCCTTCCCTACCCCCCCCCCTAAAAAAAAGAACATGTCATTTAGTAAAATAATAAAAATATTGTACAACATTTTCGATGAAATAAGTAAGTCTATTTCATACTCGGCGTAAATGTTCATATATCGTAAAACAAGGGACTGATGATTATGTCACGCATGCAGGTCTGGTTAATGCACTGCATGAGGTATTTAAATTAAAGTAGTGTTCAAATACTTATTCTTTGTGCAAGGTTTAACGACATTGACAGACAAAGAAATGAGATCAATAATTCTTAGTGTTATGGTGCAGGACCAAAACGCTACGATGCAAAATGTAATGGAGGAAAGTCAACATCTAATAAACTATTGAAGAGAAAATCATATCACGAATACAAAATGGAAGACAAAAGTCGAATCAAAATAAAGAAAATCATTATATGCAGTGTGCATCGTGGAAAGCATAAAAAAAGGAGTTGTTTTTATGATAAAATATGCTTTAATTGTTTGGGTGTAGACCATAAAAGTTCACATTGCCTCCATTAATTATCTCACTGCTGATGCAATTCTCTATCTATACGTCAGGTACGTCCAATGATGGAGTACTGCTGCCATATCTGGGCAGGAGGTGCTAAAAACAGCCTATCCTGCCTAGACAGAATACAAAATAGACTTCGCAGCCTAGTGGGGGATGCCGTTTTCTCTTCCCTGCAACCTCTCTCCCACAGAAGGGGTGTTGCGAGTCTGTCGGTGTTTTATCGTTATTTCCATGGTAAGTGCTCGTCTGAGCTCCAATCTCTGGTCCCCTCTCGCCAACCTTTCACGAAAAACACCCGTCTAGCTGAAACCACTGTCAGTAATTTTCCCTAATCTTTATCCGTGCCTAAATCAAAACGTAGATTCCATGAACAAAGCTTCTTTCTTAGAAGGGCACGCCTGTAGAGCTCTCTTTCGTTTGCCTGTTTCCCACCTGACTACAACTTGGATGTCTTCAAGTCCAATATAAACAAATTCCTGATTAATCGCCACCTTAAGTAAGACATTATCAGATCTCCATTACTAGCGATTACTACTATATTATCCCATTGATTACTGTACACGCAATAACCCTTATCCCCGAGTGGCCTCCGGGCCTTGATAAGTGGTGACTTCCTTGTAAAAAAAAATCAAAAGTGAAAAAATCATTTCTAAAATCGAAATAAAAAAAGTTTCAAAGTAGAAAGTGTATAAAATAAAAGCAAATGGACAGGCCGTAAAATCATTATTCGATCCAGGAAATGATATATCGATATTAAACGAAATAACTTAGCAAAATAATTTTTCCACTGTTAATAATCACGGAATAAATTGCCAGAGTAGTATAAGGTACAAAATTAAAGTTCAAAGGACAATTAAAATGTTACATTCCGTTCTTGGGATAATCTCATAAATTGAAAGTGTATGAACTACCTGGTTCAGAAAATCTGTTTGGTTTAGACTGGAGCGTACTGTTTAACTTATGTAAATTACCACTTAATTATTTCTGTAACAAAGTTAACGTCATAAGGGATAATACAAGAAAACAAACTAAAATATTTATTACGGGTTTGAAAAGCGAATTCATTCGTGCTTATCTTCAGAAGTACTCGGTATGTACAAAAAAAGAAGTTGACTTCGAATTAAAAAAAAACGTTAAACATATTTGTTTAACAAAAAGCACCATTTTCGACATTGGACGCAATAAATGAGTAATTAGAAATGTTTGAAAAAATCGTGTAATTTCAAAAATCGATCACTTAGACCGGATGTCGGCAAACATATATAAAACAAGTAAAACAAATGACTTAAACCTATAAGCCAGGTGACAATTTTTTTTTTCAAGAACTTTAGAGCTGGAAGAATGTATTGGGAAGAAAGAATAACCAAAAAACCAATTGGACGGATCGAATATGACATCAAAAGGAAAAATATCCAGGTAAAGGATATTGGAATAAACCCGGGCACACTGCAGAGATCACAGAAAATACAGAAGCGGGTTCAAAGGAAGTCCTGTATTACACATTTAAAATTCCTGTCCCTCATAAATCAACATTCTCCAATGGAAATATCGCCGAAGAGAAACCAGTGGTATTAGTATGCTAAACGTGGTATTAGTATGCTAAACGTGGTATTAGTATGCTAAACGTGGTATTAGTATGCTAAACGTGGTATTAGCATGCTACACGTGGTATTAGTATGATAAACGTGGTATTAGTATGCTACACGTGGTATTAGTATGCTACACGTGGTATTAGTATGCTAAACGTGGTATTATTATGCTAAACGTGATATTAGTATGCTAAACGTGATATTATTATGCTAAACGTGGTATTAGTATGATAAACGTGGTATTAGTATGCTAAACGTGATATTAGTATGCTAAACGTGGTATTAGTATGCTAAACGTGATATTAGTATGCTAGACGTGGTATTAGTATGCTAAACGTGATATTAGTATGCTAAACGTGATATTAGTATGCTAAACGTGGTATTAGTATGCTAAACGTGATATTAGTATGCTAAACGTGATATTAGTATGCTAAACGTGGTATTAGTATGCTAAACGTGATATTAGTATGCTAAACGTGGTATTAGTATGCTAAACGTGGTATTAGTATGCTAAACGTGATATTAGTATGCTAAACGTGGTATTAGTATGCTAAACGTGATATTAGTATGTTAAACGTGGTATTAGTATGCTGAACGTGGTATTGGTATGCTAAACGTGATATTAGTATGCTAAATGTGGTATTGGTATGCTAAACGTGGTATTAGTATGCTAAACGTGATATTAGTATGCTAAACGTGGTATTAGTATGTTAAACGTGGTATTAGTATGCTAAACGTGATATTAGTATGCTAAACGTGGTATTAGTATGCTAAACGTTATATTAGTATGCTAAACGTGATATTAGTATGCTAAACATGGTATTAGTATGCTAAACGTTGTATTATGATGCTAAACGTGATATTAATATGCGAAACGTGGTATTGGTATGCTAAACGTGGTATTAGTATGCTAAACGTGATATTAGTATGCTAAACTTGGTATTAGTATGCTAAACGTGATATTAGTATGCTAAACGTGGTATTAGTATGCTAAACGTTGTATTAGTATGCTAAACGTGATATTAGTATGCTAAACGTTATATTAGTATGCTAAACGTAGTATTAGTATGCTGAACGTGGTATTAATATGCTAACCGTGGTATAAATATGCTAAACGTGGTATTATTATGCTAAACGTGATATTAGTATGCTAAACGTGTTATTAGTATGCTAAACGTGGTATTAGTATGCTAAACGTGGTATTAGTATGCTAAAGGTGATATTAGTATGCTAAACGTGGTATTAGTATGTTAAACGTGGTATTAGTATGCTAAACGTAGTATTAGTATGCTAAACGTGGTATTAGTATGCTAAACGTGGTATTATTATGCTAAACGTGATATTAGACTGCTAAACGTGATATTAGTATGCTAACCGTGATATTAGTATGCTAAACGTGGTATTAGTATGCTAAACATGGTATTAGTATTCTAAACGTGATATTAGTATGCTAAACGTGGTATTAGTATGCTAAACGTGATATTAGTATGCTAAACGTGGTATTAGTATGCTAAACGTTGTATTAGTATGCTAAACGTGGTATTAGTATGCTAAACGTTATATTAGTATGCTAAACGTAGTATTAGTATGCTAAACGTGGTATTAATATGCTAACCGTGGTATAAATATGCTAAACGTGGTATTATTATGCTAACCGTGGTATTAGTATGCTAAACGTGCTATTAGTATGCTAAACGTGGTATTAGTATGCTAAACGTGGTATTAGTATGCTAAACGTTATATTAGTATGCTAAACGTGGTATTAGTATGTTAAACGTGGTATTAGTATGCTAAACGTAGTATTAGTATGCTAAACGTGGTATTAGTATGCTAAACGTGGTATTAGTATGCTAAACGTGGTATTAGTATGCTAAACGTGATATTAGTATGCTAAACGTGGTATTAGTATGCTACACATGGTATTAGTAATTTGAACGTGATATTAGTATGCTAAACGTGATATTAGTATGCTAAACGTGGTATTAGTATGCTAAACTTTGTATTAGTATGCTAAACGTGATATTAGTATGCTAAACGTTATATTAGTATGCTAAACGTGGTATTAATATGCTAACCGTGGTATTAATATGCTAAGCGTGGTATTATTATGCTAAACGTGATATTAGTATGCTAAACGTAGAATTAGTATGCTAAACGTGGTATTAGTATGCTAAACGTGATATTAGTATGCTAAACGTGGTATTAGTATGTTAAACGTGGTATTAGTATGCTAAACGTGGTATTAGTATGCTAAACGTGATATTAGTATGTTAAACGTTGTATTAATATGCTAAACGTGATATTAGCATGCTAAACGTGATATTAGTATGCTACACGTGATATTAGTATACTAAAAGTGATATTAGTTTGCTAAACGTAGTATTAGTATGCTAAACGTGGTATTAGTATGCTAAACGTGATATTAGTATGCTAAACGTGGTATTAGTATGCTAAACGTGATATTAGTATGCTAAACGTGGTATTAGTATGCTAAACGTGGTATTAGTATGCTAAACGTGGTATTAGTATGCTAAACGTGATATTAGTATGCTAAACGTTGTATTAGTATGCTAAACGTGATATTAGTATGCTAAACGTAGTATTAGTGTGCTAAACGTGGTATTAGTATGCTAAACGTGGTATTAGTATGCTAAACGTGATATTAGTATGCTAAACGTGGTATTAGTATGCTAAACGTGATATTAGTATGCTAAACGTGGTATTAGTATGCTAAACGTGATATTAGTATGCTAAACGTGATATTAGTATGCTAAACGTGCTATTAGTATGCCAAACGTGGTATTAGTATGCTACACGTGGTATTAGTATGCTAAACGTGGTATTAGTATGCTAAACGTGGTATTAGTATGCTAAACGTGGTATTAGTATGCTAAACGTGGTATTAGTATGCTAAACGTGGTATTAGTATGCTAAACGTGATATTAGTATGCTAAACGTGGTATTAGTATGCTACACATGGTATTAGTATACTAAACGTGATATTAGTATGCTAAACGTGATATTAGTATGCTAAACGTGGTATTAGTATGCTAAACTTTGTATTAGTATGCTAAACGTGATATTAGTATGCTAAACGTTATATTAGTATGCTAAACGTAGTATTAATATGCTAACCGTGGTATTAATATGCTAAGCGTGGTATTATTATACTAAACGTGATATTAGTATGCTAAACGTGCTATTAGTATGCTAAACGTAGTATTAGTATGCTAAACGTGGTATTAGTATGCTAAACGTGATATTAGTATGCTAAACATGGTATTAGTATGTTAAACGTGGTATTAGTATGCTAAACGTAGTATTAGTATGCTAAACGGGGTATTAGTATGCTAAACATGGTATTAGTATGCTAAACGTGATATTAGTATGCTAAACGTGGTATTATTATGCTAAACGTAGTATTAGTATGCTAAACGTGGTATTAGTATGTCAAACGTGGTATTGGTATACTAAACGTAGTATTAGTATGCTAAGCGTGGTATTAGTATGCTAATAGTGGTATTAGTATGCTAAACGTGGTATTAGTATGCTAAACGTGGTATTAATATGCTACACATGGTATTAGTATACTAAACGTGATATTAGTATGCTAAACGTGATATTAGTATGCTAAACGTGGTATTAGTATGCTAAACTTTGTATTAGTATGCTAAACGTGATATTAGTATGCTAAACGTTATATTAGTATGCTAAACGTGGTATTAATATGCTAACCGTGGTATTAATATGCTAAGCGTGGTATTATTATGCTAAACGTGATATTAGTATGCTAAACGTGCTATTAGTATGCTAAACGTAGTATTAGTATGCTAAACGTGGTATTAGTATGCTAAACGTGATATTAGTATGCTAAACATGGTATTAGTATGTTAAACGTGGTATTAGTATGCTAAACGTAGTATTAGTATGCTAAACGTGGTATTAGTATGCTAAACGTGGTATTAGTATGGTAAACGTGATATAAGCATTCTAAACGTGATATTAGTATGCTAAATGTGATATTAGTATACTAAACGTGATATTAGTATGCTAAACGTGGTATTAGAGTGCTAAACGTGGTATTAGTATGCTAAACGTGATATTAGTATGCTAAACGTGGTATTAGTATGCTAAACGTGATATTAGTATGCTAAACGTGGTATTAGTATGCTAAACGTGGTATTAGTATGCTAAACGTGATATTAGTATGCTAAACGTGGTATTAGTATGCTACACGTGATATTAGTATGCTAAACGTAGTATTAGTGTGCTAAACGTGTTATTAGTATGCTAAACGTGGTATTAGTATGCTAAACGTGATATTAGTATGCTAAACGTGGTATTAGTATGCTAAACGTGATATTAGTATGCTAAACGTGGTATTATTATGCTAAACGTGGTATTAGTATGCTAAACGTGGTATTAGTATGCTAAACGTGGTATTAGTATGCTAAACGTGGTATTAGTATGCTAAACGTGATGTTAGTATGCTAAACGTAGTATTAGTATGCTAAACGTGGTATTAGTATGCTAAACGTGATATTAGTATGCTAAACGTTATATTAGTATGCTAAACGTGGTATTAGTATGCTAAACGTGGTATTAGTATGCTAAACGTGATATTATTATGCTAAACGTGATATAAGTATGCTAAACGTGGTATTAGTATGCTAAACGTGGTATTAGTATGCTAAACGTGGTATTAGTATGCTAAACGTGATATTAGTATGCTAAACGTGGTATTAGTATGCTAAACTTTGTATTAGTATGCTAAACGTGATATTAGTATGCTAAACGTGATATTAGTATGCTAAACGTGGTATTTATATGCTAACCGTGGTATTAATATGCTAAGCGTGGTATTATTATGCTAAACGTGATATTAGTATGCTAAACGTGCTATTAGTATGCTAAACGTAGTATTAGTATGCTAAAAGTGGTATTAGTATGCTAAACGTGATATTAGTATACTAAACATGGTATTAGTATGTTAAACGTGGTATTAGTATGCTAAACGTAGTATTAGTATGCTAAACGTGGTATTAGTATGCTAAACGTGGTATTAGTATGCTAAACGTGATATTAGTATGCTAAATGTGATATTAGTATACTAAACGTGATATTAGTATGCTAAACGTGGTATTAGTATGCTAAACGTGGTATTAGTATGCTAAACGTGATATTAGTATGCTAAACGTGGTATTAGTATGCTAAACGTGGTATTAGTATGCTAAACGTGGTATTAGTATGCTAAACGTGGTATTAGTATGCTAAACGTGGTATTAGTATGCTAAACGTACTATCAGTATGCTAAACGTGGTATTAGTATGCTAAACGTGATATTAGTATGCTAAACGTGGTATTAGTATGCTAAACGTGATATTAGTATGCTAAACGTTGTATTAGTATGCTAAACGTGATATTAGTATGCTAAACGTTATATTAGTATGCTAAACGTAGTATTAGTATGCTAAACGTGGTATTAATATGCTAACCGTGGTATTAATATGCTAAACGTGGTATTATTATGCTAAACGTTATATTAGTATGCTAAACGTGCTATTAGTATGCTAAACGTGGTATTAGTATGCTAAACGTGGTTTAGTATGCTAAACGTGGTATTAGTATGCTAAACGTAGTATTAATATGCTAAACGTGGTATTAGTATGTCAAACGTGGTATTAGTATACTAAACGTAGTATTAGTATGCTAAGCGTGGTATTAGTATGCTAAACGTGATATTAGTATGCTAAACGTGATATTAGTATGCTAAACGTGCTATTAGTATGCCAAACGTGGTATTAGTATGCTACACGTGGTATTAGTATGCTAAACGTGGTATTAGTATGCTAAACGTGGTATTAGTATGCTAAACGTGGTATTAGTATGCTAAACGTGATATTAGTATGCTAAACGTGGTATTAGTATGCTACACATGGTATTAGTATACTAAACGTGATATTAGTATGCTAAACGTGATATTAGTATGCTAAACGTGGTATTAGTATGCTAAACTTTGTATTAGTATGCTAAACGTGATATTAGTATGCTAAACGTTATATTAGTATGCTAAACGTAGTATTAATATGCTAACCGTGGTATTAATATGCTAAGCGTGGTATTATTATACTAAACGTGATATTAGTGTGCTAAACGTGCTATTAGTATGCTAAACGTAGTATTAGTATGCTAAACGTGGTATTAGTATGCTAAACGTGATATTAGTATGCTAAACATGGTATTAGTATGTTAAACGTGGTATTAGTATGCTAAACGTAGTATTAGTATGCTAAACGTGGTATTAGTATGCTAAACATGGTATTAGTATGCTAAACGTGATATTAGTATGCTAAACGTGGTATTATTATGCTAAACGTAGTATTAGTATGCTAAACGTGGTATTAGTATGTCAAACGTGGTATTAGTATACTAAACGTAGTATTAGTATGCTAAGCGTGGTATTAGTATGCTAATAGTGGTATTAGTATGCTAAACGTGGTATTAGTATGCTAAACGTGGTATTAGTATGCTAAACGTGATATTAGTATGCTAAACGTGGTATTAATATGCTACACATGGTATTAGTATACTAAACGTGATATTAGTATGCTAAACGTGATATTAGTATGCTAAACGTGGTATTAGTATGCTAAACTTTGTATTAGTATGCTAAACGTGATATTAGTATGCTAAACGTTATATTAGTATGCTAAACGTGGTATTAATATGCTAACCGTGGTATTAATATGCTAAGCGTGGTATTATTATGCTAAACGTGATATTAGTATGCTAAACGTGCTATTAGTATGCTAAACGTAGTATTAGTATGCTAAACGTGGTATTAGTATGCTAAACGTGATATTAGTATGCTAAACATGGTATTAGTATGTTAAACGTGGTATTAGTATGCTAAACGTAGTATTAGTATGCTAAACGTGGTATTAGTATGCTAAACGTGGTATTAGTATGGTAAACGTGATATAAGCATTCTAAACGTGATATTAGTATGCTAAATGTGATATTAGTATACTAAACGTGATATTAGTATGCTAAACGTGGTATTAGTGCTAAACGTGGTATTAGTATGCTAAACGTGATATTAGTATGCTAAACGTGGTATTAGTATGCTAAACGTGATATTAGTATGCTAAACGTGGTATTAGTATGCTAAACGTGGTATTAGTATGCTAAACGTGGTATTAGTATGCTAAACGTGATATTAGTATGCTAAACGTGGTATTAGTATGCTACACGTGATATTAGTATGCTAAACGTAGTATTAGTGTGCTAAACGTGGTATTAGTATGCTAAACGTGATATTAGTATGCTAAACGTGGTATTAGTATGCTAAACGTGATATTAGTATGCTAAACGTGGTATTATTATGCTAAACGTGGTATTAGTATGCTAAACGTGGCATTAGTATGCTAAACGTGGTATTTGTATGCTACACATGGTATTAGTATGCTAAACGTGCTATTAGTATGCTAAACGTAGTATTAGTATGCTAAACGTGGTATTAGTATGCTAAACGTGATATTAGTATGCTAAACGTTATATTAGTATGCTAAACGTGGTATTAGTATGCTAAACGTGGTATTAGTATGCTAAACGTGATATTATTATGCTAAACGTGATATAAGTATGCTAAACGTGGTATTAGTATGCTAAACGTGGTATTAGTATGCTAAACGTGGTATTAGTATGCTAAACGTGATATTAGTATGCTAAACGTGGTATTAGTATGCTAAACTTTGTATTAGTATGCTAAACATGATATTAGTATGCTAAACGTGATATTAGTATGCTAAACGTGGTATTTATATGCTAACCGTGGTATTAGTATGCTAAACGTGATATTAGTATACTAAACATGGTATTAGTATGTTAAACGTGGTATTAGTATGCTAAACGTAGTATTAGTATGCTAAACGTGGTATTAGTATGCTAAACGTGGTATTAGTATGCTAAACGTGATATTAGTATGCTAAATGTGATATTAGTATACTAAACGTGATATTAGTATGCTAAACGTGGTATTAGTATGCTAAACGTGGTATTAGTATGCTAAACGTGATATTAGTATGCTAAACGTGGTATTAGTATGCTAAACGTGGTATTAGTATGCTAAACGTGGTATTAGTATGCTAAACGTGATATTAGTATGCTAAATGATGTATTAGTATGCTAAACGTACTATCAGTATGCTAAACGTGGTATTAGTATGCTAAACGTGATATTAGTATGCTAAACATGGTATTAGTATGCTAAACGTGATATTAGTATGCTAAACGTTGTATTAGTATGCTAAACGTGATATTAGTATGCTAAACGTTATATTAGTATGCTAAACGTAGTATTAGTATGCTAAACGTGGTATTAATATGCTAACCGTGGTATTAATATGCTAAACGTGGTATTATTATGCTAAACGTTATATTAGTATGCTAAACGTGCTATTAGTATGCTAAACGTGGTATTAGTATGCTAAACGTGGTTTAGTATGCTAAACGTGGTATTAGTATGCTAAACGTAGTATTAATATGCTAAACGTGGTATTAGTATGTCAAACGTGGTATTAGTATACTAAACGTAGTATTAGTATGCTAAGCGTGGTATTAGTATGCTAATAGTGGAATTAGTATGCTAAACGTGGTATTAGTATGCTAAACGTGGTATTAGTATGCTAAACGTGATATTAGTATGCTAAACGTGGTATTAATATGCTACACATGGTATTAGTATACTAAACGTGATATTAGTATGCTAAACGTGATATTAGTATGCTAAACGTGGTATTAGTATGCTAAACTTTGTATTAGTATGCTAAACGTGATATTAGTATACTAAACGTTATATTAGTATGCTAAACGTGGTATTAATATGCTAACCGTGGTATTAATATGCTAAGCATGGTATTATTATGCTAAACGTGATATTAGTATGCTAAACGTGCTATTAGTATGCTAAACGTAGTATTAGTATGCTAAACGTGGTATTAGTATGCTAAACGTGATATTAGTATGCTAAACATGGTATTAGTATGTTAAACGTGGTATTAGTATGCTAAACGTAGTATTAGTATGCTAAACGTGGTATTAGTATGCTAAACGTGGTATTAGTATGTTAAACGTGATATTAGCATGCTAAACGTGACATTAGTATGCTAAATGTGATATTAGTATACTAAACGTGATATTAGTATGCTAAACGTGGTATTAGTATGCTAAACGTGGTATTAGTATGCTAAACGTAGTATTAGTATGCTAAACGTGGTATTAGTATGCTAAACGTGATATTAGTATGCTAAACGTGGTATTAGTATGCTAAACGTGCTATTAGTATGCTAAACGTGGTATTAGTATGCTAAACGTGATATTAGTATGCTAAACGTGGTATTAGTATGCTAAACGTGATATTAGTATGCTAAACGTAGTATTAGTGTGCTAAACGTGGTATTAGTATGCTAAACGTGCTATCAGTATGCTAAACGTGGTATTAGTATTCTAAACGTGGTATTAGTATGCTAAACGTGATATTAGTATGCTAAACGTGGTATTATTATGCTAAACGTTGTATTAGTATGCTAAACGTGGTATTAGTATGCTAAACGTGGTATTAGTATGCGAAACGTGGTATTAGTATGCTAAACGTGATATTAGTATGCTAAACGTGTTATTAGTATGCTAAACGTGGTATTAGTATGCTAAACGTGATATTAGTATGCTAAACGTTATATTAGTATGCTAAACGTGGTATTAGTATGCTAAACGTGGTATTAGTATGCTAAACGTGGTATTAGTATGCTAAACGTGGTATTAGTATGCTAAACGTGATATTAGTATGCTAAACGTGGTATTAGTATGCTAAACGTGATATTAGTATGCTAAACGTGGTATTAGTATGCTAAACGTGATATTAGTATGCTAAACGTGGTATTAGTATGCTAAACGTGCTATCAGTATGCTAAACGTGGTATTAGTATGCTAAACGTGATATTAGTATGCTAAACGTGGTATTAGTATGCTAAACGTGATATTAGTATGCTAAACGTAGTATTAGTATGCTAAACGTGGTATTAGTATGCTAAACGTGGTATTAGTATGCTAAACGTGATATTAGTATGCTAAACGTGATATTAGTATGCTAACCGTGGTATTAGTATGCTAAACGTTGTATTAGTATGCTAAACGTGATATTAGTATGCTAAACGTTATATTAGTATGCTAAACGTAGTATTAGTATGCTAAACGTGGTATTAATATGCTAACCGTGGTATTAATATGCTAAACGTGGTATTATTATGCTAAACGTTATATTAGTATGCTAAACGTGCTATTAGTATGCTAAACGTGGTATTAGTATGCTAAACGTGGTTTAGTATGCTAAACTGATATTAGTATGCTAAACGTGGTATTAATATGTTAAACGTGGTATTAGTATGCTAAACGTAGTATTAGTATGCTAAACGTGGTATTAGTATGCTAAACGTAGTATTAGTATGCTAAACGTGATATTAGCATGCTAAACGTGATATTAGTATGCTAAACGTGGTATTTGTATGCTAAACGTGGTATTAGTATGCTAAACGTGGTATTAGTATGCTAAACGTGGTATTAGTATGCTAAACGTGGTATTAGTATGCTAAACGTGGTATTAGTATTCTAAACGTGATATTAGTATGCTAAACGTGATATTAGAATGCTAAACGTGATATTAGTATGCTAACCGTGATATAATATGCTAAACGTAGTATTAGTATGCTAAACACGGTAGTAGTATGCTAAACATGGTATTAGTATGCTAAACGTGGTATTAGTATGCTAAACGTAGTATCAGTATGTTAAACATCGTATTAGTATGCTAAACGTGATATTAGTATGTTAAACGTGGTATTAGTATGCTAAACGTGATGTTTGTATGTTAAACGTGGTATTAGTATGCTAAACGTGATGTGAGTATGCTAAACGTGATATTAGTATGCTAAACGTGGTATTAGTATGCTAAACGTGGTATTAGTATGCTAAACGTAGTATTAGTATGCTAAACGTGGTATTAGTATGCTAAACGTGATGTTAGTATGCTAAACGTGATATTAGTATGCTAAACGTGATATTAGTATGCTAAACGTGATATTAGTATGCTAAACGTGGTATTAGTATGCTAAACGTGGTATTAATATACTAAACGTGATATTAGTATGCTAAACGTGATATAATATGCTAAACGTGGTATTAGTATGCTAAACGTGATATTAGTATGCTAAACGTAGTATCAGTTTGTTAAACATCGTATTAGTATGCTAAACGTGATATTAGTATGTTAAACGTGGTATTAGTATGCTAAACGTGATGTTTGTATGTTAAACGTGGTATTAGTATGCTAAACGTGATGTGAGTATGCTAAACGTGATATTAGTATGCTAAACGTGGTATTAGTATGCTAAACGTGATATTAGTATGCTAAACGTAGTATTAGTATGCTAAACGTGGTATTTGTATGCTAAACGTGATGTTAGTATGCTAAACGTGATATTAGTATGCTAAACGTGATATTAGTATGCTAAACGTGGTATTAGTATGCTAAACGTGGTATTAATATACTAAACGTGATATTAGTATGCTAAACGTGATACAATATGCTAAACGTGGTATTAGTATGCTAAACGTGATATTAGTATGCTTAACGTGGTATCAGTATGTTAAACATCGTATTAGTATGCTAAACGTGGTATTAGTATGTTAAACGTGGTATTAGTATGCTAAACGTGATGTTTGTATGTTAAACGTGGTATTAGTATGCTAAACGTGATGTGAGTATGCTAAACGTGATATTAGTATGCTAAACGTGGTATTAGTATGCTAAACGTAGTATTAGTATGCTAAACGGCGTATTAGTATGCTAAACGTGATGTTAGTATGCTAAACGTGATATTAGTATGCTAAACGTGACATTAGTATGCTAAACGTGATATTAGTATGCTAAACGTGGTATTAGTATGCTAAACGTGGTATTAATATACTAAACGTGATATTAGTATGCTAAACGTGATATAATATGCTAAACGTGGTATTAGTATGCTAAACGTGATATTAATATGCTAAACGTAGTATCAGTATGTTAAACATCGTATTAGTATGCTAAACGGCATATTAGTATGTTAAACGTGGTATTAGTATGCTAAACGTGATGTTTGTATGTTAAACGTGGTATTAGTATGCTAAACGGGATGTGAGTATGCTAAACGTGATATTAGTATGCTAAACGTGGTATTAGTATGCTAAACGTGGTATTAGTATGCTAAACGTAGTATTAGTATGCTAAACGTGGTATTAGTATGCTAAACGTGATGTTAGTATGCTGAACGTGATATTAGTATGCTAAACGTGATATTAGTATGCTAAACGTGATATTAGTATGCTAAACGTGGTATTAGTATGCTAAACGTGGTATTAATATACTAAACGTGATATTAGTATGCTAAACGTGATATAATATGCTAAACGTGGTATTAGTATGCTAAACGTGATATTAGTATGCTAAACGTGGTATCAGTATGTTAAACATCGTATTAGTATGCTAAACGTGATGTTAGTATGTTAAACGTGGTATTAGTATGCTAAACGTGATGTTTGTATGTTAAACGTGGTATTAGTATGCTAAACGTGATGTGAGTATGCTAAACGTTATATTAGTATGCTAAACGTGGTATTAGTATGCTAAACGTGGTATTAGTATGCTAAACGTAGTATTAGTATGCTAAACGTGGTATTAGTATGCTAAACGTGATGTTAGTATGCTAAACGTGATATTAGTATGCTAAACGTGATATTCGTATGCTAAACGTGATATTAGTATGCTAAACGTGGTATTAGTATGCTAAAGGTGGTATTAATATACTAAACGTGATATTAGTATGCTAAACGTGATATAATATGCTAAACGTGGTATTAGTATGCTAAACGTGATATTAGTATGCTAAACGTTGTATCAGTATGTTAAACATCGTATTAGTATGCTAAACGTGATGTTAGTATGTTAAACGTTGTATTAGTATGCTAAACGTGATGTTTGTATGTTAAACGTGGTATTAGTATGCTAAACGTGAGGTTTGTATGTTAAACGTGGTATTAGTATGCTAAACGTGATGTTAGTATGCTAAACGTGATATTAGTATGCTAAACGTGATGTGAGTATGTTAAACTTCATATTAGTATGCTAAACGTGATGTTAGTATGTTAAACGTGGTATTAGTATGCTAAACGTAATGTTAGTATGTTAAACGTGATATTAGTATGCTAAACGTGATGTTAGTATGTTAAACGTGATATTAGTATGCTAAACGTGATGTTAGTATGTTAAACGTTGTATTAGTATGCTAACCGTGATGTTAGTATGTTAAACGTAGTATTAGTATGCTAAAAGTCACCACTATAAGAAGGATTGAGTAGACAATTCAAAAAATGAAGAAAAAAGTTACAAGGTTATGTACAAGCCCTAAAAAGAGAAAATATCAAAGCTAAATTTCACGGAAAAATTTAGCTCACTGTAAGGTGATGTAATTGTTGTGGCGGAACTTTCCTGTGTTTCCTACTCATAGAATATTTCACACTCAATACATACCGGAAGACCAAACCATAAGGTGGAAGCCGATATCCGGTGGACCAACCTAAGTTGTTCGTCAGTTAGATGAATTACACAACTTTTCATCTGTTTTTGTTAAACATGTTATTACGTTATTCCGGTGTTCTGTTTTCCTTGTAACCCTTTAACAAGACTATAAAAGTAATTAATATGAGTATATGGAGGTCCTTCCTACATACAAGATTATGATTAACTGATTACGCCATAAATGGTAGCGCCACCTACGGAGAGACAAAAAAAAGGTACTCAAACGCCACGCTAGGAATACCAGCGTTGATCGCGAAAACTAGTTTAATAACACAGTTCACCAGATTATTACCCGAAATCTTAGCAAAACTAACTTAGCTCAAACGATATATATCCCTATCGCGAAACATGTCATCTTATTAGTAAGTACGTTGGTTGGTTGGTTGTTTTTGTTTTACGGTATATCAACTCTTTTCAGGTTATTTAATGTCGAATCCAATGATTTTGAAGAAAATCTTTTTAATAAGATATTTTTTTTCAAGTCGGTTTCTATTTAACCCATAGTTGGGATCCTTACAGGTACTACCACTACGGGTCAGAGTGGGCCTGGAAGCAATGGCAATTAAGGGGTGGCCCCCACACTCCCCAAAGCCCGCAAGCTGGGGCCTAACCATTGGATATAGTTTAAATTCATATCCAGGACCGAGTAACTACGTAGAGAAAGGCACAAGTGCAATGAGTTCATCAGAGCATATTCACACTTTTGTGGGATAGAACGCATAAGTATATGCGTATATGTGAATAAAAACACATTGATTTTCATTATAGAGTGAAGGATTTTTATTTATTTAAATGTAAATACAACCAGTCTTTTACGAATCTTCTCTGCCAGAATAATTGTGAAATGCTTTGCCATGGAATATCGTCTACAACAGTGCTGTCTTCTAATCAAATATAAAAAAGATAAATGCTTGTTCTCTACCGTCCTCATAAATATACAGTTTTTTGTAAATTCCACTCATCATTGCAAATCTTCTCATAGTATTCTTCATCATTCAACATGCAATCTATCCATTATTAGCCTTTATCCTCGAGTGGATTTAGCTTTGCTAAGTAAAGGCGAAATAATGAATAAATACGGAAAATCATGAATCCTAACTTTGTGTTTATTTGTAATAAAATTCTCATCTATTTTTTATGGAAATTGCCCCAGATAAAATATGAAGCAACGTGATATAAGGAGCTAAAAATACTTCAAGGTCAAAAACGAGTTAACCTATATGATGCATAAATTCAGAATTAAAAAACACCAATTAAAATAGTGATTTTCCTTTGATTGTTCTTAAATTATATTACATGGTTGAGCAATTTATTCTCTTGTTTGTTTCATCATTCAATATTAAAATAAAGTGGTTTTCCTTTATTTGTTCTGAAATTAGACTTTGAATTAAATAAGCTGCTCTTGATATTTTTTCGTTATTCAACAATGAAATAATGTGATTTCGGGTTTGTATTACTGTACACATAGATTCGAAAAAGTTGTCAAAAAACAAATATATAACAAATAAATGTTATCAAAGGCCAGATAAGTTACTTTTCTACCTAACTGGATATATTTTTCGTGTTTTTATTCAATGTAACATGTTTATTCAGCTCGAAAACCATACAGTGTTTACCGATGTATTGGCAAATTCAAGATGGCGTCTGACTCTCTCTTTAACACAGTAAGTTTCGGAAAAGGTGTTATAAATAAAAATTGGATAAAATACTGTTAAAACTCGCTCAATAAATGTTACCGTGACATAGGTTGACATATATTCGGCCGTTTTTAACCGTATTTTGTCTGGGTTTTTTATTTATAACACCTTTTCCCTAACTTACAGTGTTAAAGAGTGAGTGAGGCGCCATCTTGAGTTTTCCAGTACATCGGTAAACACTATATGTTTTTCGAGCTGAATAAACATGTTACCTTGAATAAAAACACAAAAAATATATCCAGTTAGGTAGAAAAGTAACTTACCTTGCCTTTGATAACATTTATTTGTTATATATTTGTTTTTTGACAACTTTTTCGAATCTATGTGTACAGTAATACAAACCCGTGATAATGATATGTGAGATTGTGAAATTTACTCATTATATTAGCCCATTAATCTGCAGTAAAATAGAGTGATTTCCTTTTGTTCGTTCTTAAATTATAGTGTGGCATTATTCAAGACAGTAAAATATAGTAATTTCTCTTGGTGTATTCCTAAATTAGAATGTAAGATTGTTTAATTTACTCTTTTAAATATTGCATAATTCATCAGTAAAACAGAGTGATTCCCCTTGTTTGCTATTAAATCATAGTGAAGTTATTTTTATTGACTGAATTGCGAAATGATTCCGACGAACACTAAAAAGCAGATGACTGTAGTTACTTACCCTCTTCTTTTCTTCGCTTTGTTGGAATACGTTTTTCTTCTTCGCTCCCAAAAGCAAGCAAGTTTTCACATGAACGTGTATACAGTATTTTCACCAATTAAAACTATTTTAAACCTTAAAATTTATAAATCTACGTCAGAATAATAAGCCGACGCGAACTTAGAAACTCTTAAAAAACGAAGAATAAACAAGCAAAAGTGAGAGAGAAAGATTAAAACCAAAGCACCTAAAAGGCATAAGAACGTAACCTCATCCCCGTTGCATTTGGTCGAAGGAATGCAATTTGAAAAGTGATCTTCAAAAATTATCATACAAGCCTTCTTCGTTTCGTACCCACCTTCCTGTACACAAGCGTGAGTCACGTGAACACAAGAAAATTGCTACTTATTAACATGTACTAACAAGAACAAGATAAACCAACACGCATGTACAATGCCACGCTGCCGAATCATCGCATACGTATGCTACTTACGGATAGTATTCACTCTATGAACAAGCACATTTCTAAGTCTTGTGAATACTAAATGAACTCTTTCCGCCAAATACGAATTAGCATTAATAGACACTTTTGCTACTTGAAAATAAATAAAACTTTTGTTTATTTTTTATTTTATTTTATTTATTTATTTTTTTTTTTACTTTTTCATTTGCAGAAACTCTGTTTATGTTTAGTTGGTGACCCTTCTTTTCTCTCTATGTTTTGTTCATGTTATATGTTCATTTAATGTTTTTGTTCTTACTGCTTAAAAAAAATAGATATTCAAATCCAGTTTCTTGCCACGTGATTTTGCACACGTTTCTTTTTCTCTAAAAGACTGAGTTCTTTCTCTCTTGCTTTAGTAGCTGTGAATTTTGTTCAATAAAGCCTTGGAAAGAGGTTTTTTTACGTCTTCATTTACTTACAGCTCTACAATTTATTACCATTTTTTATGCACGTCTGTGTTCTATTTTTTTCCATATCTATAACATAACTTTTACCGAGAAGTTTTATTAAAAGTTGGTATTGTTCATATATACCCCCCACAACGTAACATATACTATGACACGTAAAACTCACTACATCTATATGGACCCCCACAACGTAACATATATGTTCTAGTGCCATATACACCCGTCCATGTTATACACAACTCCCGAAAATACAATAATAACACCCTACCTGAGAGTTCTTTCTTCAAACTCCTCGGCTTAAAATTCACGGGCAATATAAACTGGAGCAATGCTGCTGCTGCTGCTGCTGCTGCTGTAAAAAATGTGGGTTCCTTCTATTTATAAGATTACACCTGAAAGTATCCTGTACCTCTACAAAGCCACTATTCGTCTCTGTATAAAGTATTGTTGCTACGTCTGGGCTGGTGCATCTACTGCTAATCTTTCCCTCTTGAACAAGGTCCAAAGAAGAGTCTCTGATATAATAGATCCCGCACTGTCGACCAAGCTCCAACCCCCGTTTCATCGCTGCAATCTCTGTGTCTGCTTTACAAGTATTTTAATGGAAAGCGCTCTGATAGATTCATCGCACTGATATCCCCTCGACATACATACTCCGATAAACTCGCATAACAACAAAATCACAACCCTTTCGCAGCGGTCTCTAAATGCTATAAGGCTTTCTACTTTAACAGTTTCTTCCCTCGGACAGCAAGACTTTTGAATTACCTTCTTGTTACCTGCTTTCTTGATTGTACTGACATGCAAACGTTTAAATGTAACGTAAACCAACATCTTGCTCATCTCTTCTAAACATGGTTCCAAATAGTAGCCCCTTATGTATAAGTGACGATATACCTTATTTGGGGTGAACGTGAGTAATATATATTTATATATATATATATATATATATATATATATATATATATATATATATATATATATATATATAAACATGTACTATTCATGTTGCATGATTTAACAGTAATTTCCCTGTTTGTTCTTAAAGTGTAAGAAAGAAATTTACGCACTATAAAATGTAATTATCCAGCATTTACTGTTACTATTATTGGAATATTTGATTGCAAAATAGACTGATTTCCCTTTTATGCTCTTAAATTAGCGTGTAAGATTTAAACATGTAAACTTCGTATGATTTATTGGTCCCCCGACAAAAGAAGGGTGGACCTGTAAATTCACCCTTGTCCGTTCGTCCGTTTGTTCGTTCGTTCGTCTGTCCGCAATTTTCTCAATAACTACGGCTCGGAATTGTTTGCAATTTTGCACAAACATTAAACATGATATGAGTAAAAAAAAAGTAACAGAACTGATTTTCCGGGAAAACTTTGGTTGCCCTCCTAGGGATGCCTTTTGGGTTAAAATGGCTACAATTGACACTTTTGTGTTTGTTAAAAAAAATTGATGCCTTGGATTTTTATGAAACTTTCTGAAAAGTTGCGACTAACTGATTTCTATATAATTTTGTTTGTTTATACTTCGCGATAACTCTAGGGTGTGCACCAGGGGCTCTTTTAGGGTTAATAAAAACACTCCATTTTTGAGACTATTTTACCATATTTGTCGAAAATTTTCTCTGTATGTCTATTTAGCAGTTTTGCATGGTGCTGAACTTAAATTTAAATATGTTAAGGCCTTGAGGACTTTTGGGGCTAAATGGGGGGATGATGGATTTAGTCATTTCTTTTTTTTTTTTTTTTTGCATGGTTTACATATGTTAAGGCCTAAAACTGCACCGTTTGTTCATTTTCACCAGGATTTGACTTTGGGGGCTAAATTGAGGGGGGGGGCTGAACTTAATAATTTTTTATGCCGCGTTCAGTGTGCACTCACGGGGGACCATGCATGTTTCATGTTGTGTCGCGGAACAACAGTGAAAATAAGAACAATCAAGTCAAGGTTCGGTTAAGGAACAAGTGTATTAACAATAATGTACAAAGATAGGAAAGCCCGCATATCTGCTGGGTACTCGGCTAGCAGTTGAAGTGCAGTCGCATCTCTCTCACCGGTTTTGGAATTACTAGCGCTATTTATAGTTCTAATCGGTGTAAATTCCTCTGTTCAAAGAAGGCCGGTATCACACTTCACTTGTTATTCAATAGCAAATCAGAGTGATACATGTCTTAATGTAACCACGTTTTCAGTAAATGCTTTCATCTAACAATATGATTTAAGTTCAAACAATTCGAAATCATTCAATTTTACTATTAAATAATGCAATCACATAGAGTGTAAATGCCATTTAAAAACAAAGGAAAATCAAAACAATTTAAAATTTAATAAATAATTCGACCTTTTTTTACGTGGTAGTCACCACTTATCAAGGCCCAGAAGCCACTCGGGGATTGCGTGTACAGTAATCAATGGGATAATATCGTAGTAATTACTAGTAATAGAGATCTGATAAAGTGTCTTACTTAAGGGGGCGGTTTATCAGAAACTTGTTTATGTTGGACTTGAAGACTTTGTTCATGGAATCTACGTTTTGATTTAGGCACAGATAAAGAGTAGGAAAAATTCCCAATCTGAGAACAAAGACGAAATCACTTTATTTAACTCCACTGTATTGTTGAATAAGAAAACCATATAAAATTTTATTACGTTCTGATTAAGAGCACAAACGTGAAAAAAAAACTATTTATGTTTTATTATGCAACAATATTTGGAGTTAATTCCTCATTCTTGCACTCAAATTAAAGAACACATGCAAATGACTCTATTTTGCTGTCAAGTACAGAGGTGAACGGTGGTCAAATGGTTAACGACACGAACTGACGCGCTGTGTGTTCCAAGTTCAAATCCATTTCATTCCAGAAAAATCTCTCTTACTTAGGATGTTGGCAACCTTCATGTGGTCCGTTCCATAAGTACCCTGCGACTTTTCAGGTGAAAAATATCGGGGAAACCAATGTCAACAATGAAATCTTTGGGTTCATACGTGATGATGATGATGACTGAAGAATAATGCAGATTTATAAAGAGCAAATGTCTTTATATTATATGTTAATTTAAGATGAAACAAGGGAAATAACTTTATTTTACTGTTGAATAATGTAATCACATGTAAATGCATTTTACACTATAATTTAAGGAAAAAATGAATGGAAATCATTCTTTTTTTTTTCAATAATAATAATAATAATAATAATAATAATAATAATAATAATAATAATAATAATAACTACATGACAAATAAAAGCTTTCATCTCACATTTTTATTGAAGAACAATCGGAACTCACTATACGTTAGTGGTGAATACTGCAAAAATATAGACAATAAAGGCTCTTCAATCTAACGCTGCTATTAAATAAACAAACAAAGTAAACATCTCTATATTCGTGTTGAAGAATACGCATGCTTGCTCTTAAACAATATACCCATCGCTACCATTCAGTCTAGAGAGACAATGAATACTCTCTGTAAGGGTTGCGCAATATCTAACAACATCTCTCCTGGTTTGCTACTGTTTGATTCCAGTGGCAATAAGAAATCCAGGATGACTAGAAACAATACCGAAATAAGCGGAGAGCACATACAAGACCTGGTATTTCCAAATGGCCACTCATTTTAGTACTGACCAGGTTCAACGTTGCTTAACTTCAGTGATCTAACGGGAACTGGAGTGTCAAACGTGAATTATGTCGTATTATTCAATAATTAAAGAACAAGGGAAAATTAATTTGTCAAATTGTTGAATAATACAGCAATAAGAAGAGTGTAGAGCAGTAGCTCTAGATATATCTAAGGCTTTTGACAGGGTATGGCTTGGAGGTCTTCTCAGGAAAATCAGATCATATGGTATCACTGGAAGAATACATGACATAATTAAATCCTTCTTAGATCAGAGAAAAATCCAGGTTATCCTCGACGGTCGTACATCTAAACAATATGATATAAATGCGGGAGTGCCTCAGGGGTCTATCCTTGGACCTCTGTTATTCCTAATATTCATAAATGACCTCCCTGAAAAAATTGCCTGTGAGATGGGTATGTATGCTGACAGCACAACACTCTATAACAGACACGACAGGAAAACAAATGAACACATATCTAAAGAAATTGCAGAAACGCTAGAGGATGACCTCTGATCTGTAGTGGAATGGGGACATAAATGGTTGGTCACATTCAATGCTGCCAAGACTAAACTCGTTTCCTTCAGTAATTACAAGAAACCTTCTCTACCACCAATGGCAATGGCTAATGACTCTTTGTCTGAAAGTACATCCTTTAAACTCCTCGGCCTAACGTTCACAGGAAACAAGAGTTGGAACAATTACATTGAGAGTATTGCCAGGACCACTGCGAAGAGGGTAGGTTCTCTCTACCGTGTTAGAAAGATACTAACGCCCGAAAGTATCCTATACCTCTATAAGGCCACCATTCGCACATGTATGGAGTATTGTTATCATATTTGGTGCATCTGCCACTAGTCTCTCGCTCCTAGGCAAGGTTCAAAAGAGAGTCGGTAATCTGATAGGTTCTGAACTGTCATCTAAACTTCAGCCCCTGTCCCATCGACGAAATGTTGCATCCCTCTCCCTGTTCTACAAGTACTTTAACGGTGAATGGTCTGACGAACTGCAAGCACTTGTGCCCCCTCGACGTAAATACCCCCGACAAACCCGACAAGCAGCTAAATCCCACCCCTTCACAGTAGAGATCGCCAGATGTAAGAGAGCCTTCTACTCCAGTAGTTTCTTCCCCAGGACAGCTAGACTTTGGAATTCCCTGCTGGGTCCCTGCTTCCCCAACTGTACTGACATGCAGAAGTTCAAGTGCAACGTGAACCGACATCTTGCTGCCCAACTCCCTACACAGTACCCCTGATGCCTATGTCCCTGATAGTAGCCCCCTACACCAAAGTGGCATGGGCCTTGTTTGGGGTGAAAATGTAATTTTAAAAAAAGAGTAAATTAAAGGGAAATAACCTATTTTATTTTTGAATAATGCCAACGGATAGTGACTATGAATTTTTTTTTTCTAACTCAGTCACATAAAGAAAGAACAAGGGGAAATCACTCTATGTTACTGTTCTTGACATTCTAATGTATGAACAATTAAAGGGGAATAACTCTCACTATCGAATAATGTCAAAATATAAAGTGTAAATGCCACTATAATTTAAAAACACAGGAAAAATTATTCTGTTTTATTATTTAATAATGGAGAGAAAATACCTCACTGTTACTCTCTATAATTATAGAAGAAACAGAGATCTCTCTATTATACTGTTGAATAATGCAATCACAAAGATTAAATTGTCATTTTTAAACATTATAGTTTAAGAACAAAGGGAAATCACTCTATCTTATTGTTGAATACATAAATGAATGCCTAAATCTTAAACTCTAGTTTAAGAAATAATAAAGGAAAGGCATTGTATTTTACTGTTGAATAATACAACAATATAAAAAAAATAAACGCCTCAGTGATTACATTATTCAACCATAAAATAGTGTGCGTTTGCTTTCTTTTCTTTTTTCTTTTTTTTTTTTTTTTGAATAAGGCAATCATTTGCTCTTAACATCGTTACAACAGTAAAACAGAGTGATCTCCCTTTGTATGTTTATTTCCTCTGCATGGTTTTACGTTATTCAGTCGTAAATATAGAGTATTTTCCATTTGTTTGTCGAAGTATTAGAATGTAATACCAGAGAATTTTTTATTATTATTCAACATAAAATTATGGCGTGTATATGTGTGTGTGTCTGTTTTTTTCTTCTGTTTAGGCATTTATCTTAATATTGTTGCATTATTCAGTTGTAATATTAATTATAATATTAATGTGTTTGTTCTTAAATTAGAATACAAAATCAAGGCATTTACTTTTTATGTTTTAGTAATATTCAACAAGAGAAGCATGTTATTTCCCTTTGCTTCTTTTAGAATTATAGTGCTACATCACACCATTCACTCTGCGTGTATTAGCATTATTCAACAGTAAAATAAGACTATTTAACCCGTCGACCGCAAGTGTCTCTCTTCCGATTTTCCATTCTTTATATTATGTCTCCTAGTTGTTTGTAAGATGGCTTGCACATCAATAAACAAATGAAAGGGGGAATTTTGCTGCTTGTTGGGTTAGTCGAGAGTATGTACGACGAGGAGGGGGGTCACAATGCGTTCATCAGATCACATTCCATTAAAGTACTTGTAAAATAAGCACTAAGATGCGACATTACAACAATGGCACAGAACTTGAAGCTCTGCCGATAGTGCGGACCTATTAGATTAAAGCCTCATTTTTTTTTTGCCCCTATCACAGAGGAAGGGACTATTGGTAGATGCAGCAGCTCACATGTGGCAACAATACTCCATGGGTGAATTGTGGATTTGTAAAGATATAGGGCCTCTCTTAACCCGTGGTAGGCAACCCATTTAAAGATGGCGTCACGATAAAAAAAAATACCCTTTATGACACTAGCGAAGCATCAAGTATTCAGCTACGGGCAAGATTTGAATTACACTACAAACTCGTGTAGTGAGTTCAATCTCGGATGCGGCCGCATATTACGTTACGTTTAAAAATAGAGGATGCTCTCCAGTATGAGTAATTTTCTAGCACAATAAAGGGAGCCCACCTTTTTTTTTACAGCAGTCTTGAAAATGCCCTTATATATTTGTATCAATTGATGCTGCCTGTGAATGTTTGGCTGAGAGGTTTGAAAGATGTGCTTTCTGGTAGAGTGTTATTTGGCATGGTATTTGGTGATTGAGAAGGTTTCGTGTAGTTATTAAAAGAAAGAAGTTTAGTGTTAGTACCACTAAATGTTATCATTACGGCTCCATTTCACTACAGACTGAAGGTCGTTTTAAGGGTTTCTGACATTGCCTTGGATATGTCTACATTCATTTTTCCCCCTCTCACATGTCTATTATAGAGCGCCGTACGTTAAATATATCCATCAGAGAAAATTTTATCAGGGAGATCAGGAATAATAATAATAATAATAATAATAGTAATAATAATAGTAATAATAATAATAATAATAATAATAATAATAATAATAATAATAATAATAATAATAGTCAAAGGATCGACTCTTGGATCACACTTGTATTCATATCGTGTTGTTTAGACGTATTTTCATCGAGGACAACCTGGATTTTTCTCTTGTCTGGGAAGGAGTTGATTTTGTAGAGTATTCGTCCAGAAATACCATAGGATTTTATTTTTGTGAGAATTCCTTCAGGCCAGATTAAATGCCCTGGATGTATCACGTGCTACAGCTTTAGGTTCTACTTGCTTATCGGGTGTGTGATATATGTGTTGAGAGATGACGGTTAAAATATCCGCAATAAAATCGGCGTGCCTAAATCCATACTGTTAGTCAGGGTTAGAAGCTTAGCATTTACAATACGGTAGACTAGTGCTTGATTGATTAAAGACTCAAAGATTTTAGTGAAGGGGGTCAAGAGATTGATGGGGCGATGATTGAGCGAGTCACTCCTTTAGCCATTAGAATACTGGTACAATGGAGGCAATTTTCCAGCTATCAAGGTTGCATGACTCTGCTAAACATTTGTTGAAGCGTTTGAAGAGGACAAGAATAGCTCAGCGGAGCATTACTTCATACCACGTTCCCTATTAATCTCTCATTCAGTGGTATTTTCCCATTTTTATTTATTTATTTATTCATTATTTATTTATTTTCCCATTTTTATTTATTAATTTATTTATTATTTATTCTTTATTTTCTCATTTTATTTATTTATTTATTTTCCCATTTCTATTTATTTTTATTTGTTTATTATTTTTTTTTTTTTTTTTTTTTTTTTTTTACAAAGGCATCACCACATTATCAAGGCCCAGAGGCCACTCAAGGATAAGGGTTAAAGAGTGTACAGTAGAAATTGGTCAATATAGTAATCATTAGTAATAAAAATTTGGTAAATTTAATAACTTATATGGAACGGCTCATCAAGAACTTATTTACTTTAGACTTGAACACAACCATATTGTAGTCAGCCGGAAAGCAGGAAAACGGAAGACAATTCCACAGGCGTGCAGTTCTAAGAAAGAAGCTTTGTTCATGGAATCTACGTTTAGGTTTAGGCACAGATAAAGAGTGGGGGAAATTATTGATAGTGTTTACAGCTAGACGAGTGTTTCTTGTGAAAGTTTGGCGAGGGGGGACCAAAGATTGAAGCTCAGTTGAACACTTTCCATGAAAATAACGATACATCAGAGACAAACTCGCAACATCTCTTCTGTGAGATAGAGGTTGCAAGGAGGAGAAAAGGACATCTCCTACGAGGCTACGAAGTCTATTTTGAACTCTATCAAGGCAGGACAAGTCCTTTCTAGCAGCTCCTGCCCAGATGTGGCAACAGTATTCCATCCTTGGACGTACCTGGCTCTTATATAGGTAGAGAATAGCATCAGCAGTGAGATATCTACTGGATCGATAGAAAGATCCCACCATTTTTCCAGCGGCCTTGGCAACAGATTTGATATACGTGTTCCATTTAAGATCAGGAGTAATGGTCAAGCCCAGAAGCTTGTCAAAACTTGAGGCCTCCTGAAGACGAGAGCCATTCATTTCAATTGATGACAAATGTGGATTAGAATGTTGATGATGTAAAGAGAGAAGCTTGGTTTTAGATGCATTAAAAGTAACCAGCCACTCCTTTCCCCATTGTACTACGTGCTCAAGATCAGAGGAGAGAGAATTGGAGAGAACTTGGTCGTTTACTGTCTTAGATGTGCTACCATAAATGGTAGTGTCGTCAGCATAAATGTCTACAAATGATGTAAGGATATGATTTGGAAGATCATTAATGTAGATCAGGAAAAGAGTTGGGCCCAGGATGGATCCCTGAGGGACACCGGCATTAATACTGTGAGCTTCTGATTTTTGCCCCTCAACTACTACTCTTATGAACCTATCAGAAAGAAATGATTTAATAATTGAGAAGACTTTTCCAGCTATACCATAGCTAGCGATCTTATGAAGTAAACCTTTATGCCATACCCTATCAAAGACTTTAGATATGTCAAGAGCAATTGCTCTAGAAAGATTGCCACCGTCGAGAGATTTGCTAATCCTATGCGATATAACTGTAATGACATCTGCTGTAGATCTAGCAGAACGGAAACCATATTGAGTGTCACTAAGAAGGTTATTTTTGTTGAGATGTTTGATTACTTCTGTATTTAACACAGATTCTAGCAACTTACTCATGACGCACAGGAGACTTATTGGCCTGTACTGAGAGGGGGATGAGCGATCACCTGAATTCTTAAATACAGGGCATACTGATGAGGTTTTCCAGGGAGATGGGAAACTATTCTCCTTAAGACAACGTTTAAACAGTTTTGTAAGTATGGGCGCTAATTCAGGTTGAAGTTTTTTGAGTACTATAATTGGAATACCATCAGGGCCAGTTGCTTTACTCGAATCAAGGTTTTTGATTAGCTTCGCAACATCACGTACAGATATACGTATATCACATAGCGTGTTTTCTGATACAGGAGGAAATATTGGGGGTTGGCGGTCTTGGTCGCAAAGGGTAGAATTTGCTGCAAAGTTCTTGACAAAGAGTTTGGCTTTGTCTGATGCTGACGAGATTACCTCAGGTCCATTGATAATAGTTGGGATGGAGCACACGCTTCTGTTCAGGATTCTGTTTGCTATTTGCCAAAACTGGTGGGAACCAAGCCGCTGCTCAGCTACTTTGGACTTAACAGATTGAGCATACAACTCTCTTGCGTTCCTTATTACTTTCTTACAATGGTTGCTGGCAGTCCTGAAAACGGCTTTAGTTTCCATACATCTATTACGTTTGAAGCAGTGGAAAAAGTGATTTCTGTGCGCAATGGCAGCAGCACATTCTGGAGAGAACCATGGCTGGCTGTTAGGTTTTTTCTGAAACTTTTTAGAGGGTATGAAATGGTCAATACCTACAATTAACCATTCAGTTAGGTCTAATACTATAGAGGACACATCCTTTTTAAACATGGAATGCAGAGGTAGATCAGATATAAATGTACGGAAGCTATCCCAGTCAGCCTTAGTGTATCGATATACTGTACGATGAAGAGGTACATCTGGGGACTTATTACATTTCATTTTTATCTTAATTGATACAACAGAGTGGTCGGAAGATCCAAGAGGCGACAGAACAGAAACTGAACATAGTTCAGGGCAAGTTGTGAGAAAAAGGTCTAGTAGGCTCGCATACTGGCCATCATTATCGGGCACACGGGTAGGTTCCTGAACAATCTGAGTGAGGTCATAGGCAATGGAGAAATCATGACAGAACCTCCCCTCATCATCGGTCTTGTTTGAGTGGGTCAACCATTCAACGTTGTGAACATTGAAGTCTCCACATACGTGAATGTTAGCTGAAGGATAAGTAGAAAGGACTTGGTCAATTTTCTCAGATATGCTTTGAAAGATAGTAACTCCACTGTTGTGGGGGCGATAGAGAGTAAATATAAATGCAGTAGTGTGAGCTAAAGCAACCCGGAAGCACATATAGGGTAAGTTAGGATCTTCCCTGGAGATGTCCCTCCCACATGGAAAGCTATCTTTAATATAGGCACATATTCCATGCCCATGGTGATCTTGGGGGTCAGATTTAGAAGTTAAGTTAGAGTATCCTGAAATTGCAAACTCATCTAGGGAAATAGCCTGTCCAATGCCAGTTTCACTTAAAAATAAAAGGTCTGGTTTAGTCTCCTGTAATTGGGTTTCAACCTCTGGAAGGTTAGAACGAAGACCCCTGATGTTGGAGAAGGAGACATGGTAGTAGGGGTCTACGTTGGAAGTTGGGGAACCGGGTTTAATCGTGTATTTTTTCTTGAAACTTGTCATGATGAAATTTTGGAATTTGTGGACTAGGTCGACAGATTTACTTAGAGCAGGACAGAGAGGGGAAATTAAGAGAGAAAAAGAAACGAAGAATTTTTTATTTTTTTTTATTTGTAGTTAATGATAAGGTAAAGCCGTAACAATTACCCACTAGTATGGCATCGAGAGGCCCCACCAGAAGCTACTGCATGGTCCAGAATCCATTCACCAAATGGCAATACAGCAGCCCCAGTACTTTGCACCTGCTGATAGGACAGCCTCCTTAGTGGTTAATCCAAGGTTCGGGTCCCTGACTATCAGGCGGATAACGTCAGCCCAGACAAAACGTTTACCTCCAGCACCCTTACTAGTGACATGGCTACAAGGATAGACATAGAAACAGAAAATTTCCGCCATCTCAGCCAACTGTTCGCAAAAATACTGCCAACCTAGAAAACAGCTTTTTCTTCTCCCTTTGTCCGAAAAATCACTCATTTAAAAAAATGAGGACTGAGGGACAAATAAGAAGAAGCGAGAGTAACAGGAGCTGCCGATAACGCATCCACAATGCGTTTTCTACTCTCCATTAAAAAAAAAAAAAAAAAAAAAAAAAAAAAACTATTAAGTATTGTACTTAATAAAAGTCCAACGGACGTGTTTAAGGGAAAGTATGGTGATAGATTCCCCTCACACGAACTAAAAATGAGTATAATTCGTAATTTTTGCTATCAACTCGGTGGATAAATAAACATATGTACGAGGAAAAAAAAAAAAAAGGCTAGCATTTAATAAAACAGAAATACACAAATTAAATACTGAAATAAAATGGAGTTGTTAATATTTTAAATCTAAAATAAAAAGCATGATTGAAATCACTTATCTCAACAAAAACGATTCCGTCTCCAAATTGCAAACTGTGTTGAAAGAACTTCAGTTAGTAGCGTTCAAAACATTTTTTTTTTTTAAATTAGCCGTTAATAGAAAATCGTGATTTTATTCTGAACTTAAGCTAGTAACGTTTTAAGAAGCTTACGATATAAAAGAAAAGGCTGATGGGGGTGGGGGGGTTCTTCCGAAAGTAAGTTGGTGCCGTTATAAGTAATTTCGAGATAAGATGGAAGCCGGTATTGGACTAGAAAAAAAGCTAGCATTTAATAAAACAGAAATACACAAATTAAATACTGAAATAAAATGGAGTTGTTAATATTTTAAATCTAAAATAAAAAGCATGATTGAAATCACTTATCTCAACAAAAACGATTCCGTCTCCAAATTGCAAACTGTGTTGAAAGAACTTCAGTTAGTAGCGTTCAAAACATTTTTTTTTTTTTATTAGCCGTTAATAGAAAATCGTGATTTTATTCTGAACTTAAGCTAGTAACGTTTTAAGAAGCTTACGATATAAAAGAAAAGGCTGATGGGGGGGGGTTCTTCCGAAAGTAAGTTGGTGCCGTTATAAGTAATTTCGAGATAAGATGGAAGCCGGTATTGGACTAGAAAAAAAGCTAGCATTTAATAAAACAGAAATACACAAATTAAATACTGAAATAAAATGGAGTTGTTAATATTTTAAATCTAAAATAAAAAGCATGATTGAAATCACTTATCAACAAAAACGATTCCGTCTCCAAATTGCAAACTGTGTTGAAAGAACTTTAGTTAGTAGCGTTCAAAACATTTTTTTTTTTAAATTAGCCGTTAATAGAAAATCGTGATTTTATTCTGAACTTAAGCTAGTAACGTTTTAAGAAGCTTACGATATAAAAGAAAAGGCTGATGGGGGGGGGGTTCTTCCGAAAGTAAGTTGGTGCCGTTATAAGTAATTTCGAGATAAGATGGAAGCCGGTATTGGACTAGAAAAAAAAGCTAGCATTTAATAAAACAGAAATACACAAATTAAATACTGAAATAAAATGGAGTTGTTAATATTTTAAATCTAAAATAAAAAGCATGATTGAAATCACTTATCTCAACAAAAACGATTCCGTCTCCAAATTGCAAACTGTGTTGAAAGAACTTTAGTTAGTAGCGTTCAAAACATTTTTTTTTTTTAAATTAGCCGTTAATAGAAAATCGTGATTTTATTCTGAACTTAAGCTAGTAACGTTTTAAGAAGCTTACGATATAAAAGAAAAGGCTGATGGGGGGGGGGTTCTTCCGAAAGTAAGTTGGTGCCGTTATAAGTAATTTCGAGATAAGATGGAAGCCGGTATTGGACTAGAAAAAAAGCTAGCATTTAATAAAACAGAAATACACAAATTAAATACTGAAATAAAATGGAGTTGTTAATATTTTAAATCTAAAATAAAAAGCATGATTGAAATCACTTATCTCAACAAAAACGATTCCGTCTCCAAATTGCAAACTGTGTTGAAAGAACTTCAGTTAGTAGCGTTCAAAACATTTTTTTTTTTTTAAATTAGCCGTTAATAGAAAATCGTGATTTTATTCTGAACTTAAGCTAGTAACGTTTTAAGAAGCTTACGATATAAAAGAAAAGGCTGATGGGGGGGGTTCTTCCGAAAGTAAGTTGGTGCCGTTATAAGTAATTTCGAGATAAGATGGAAGCCGGTATTGGACTAGAAAAAAAGCTAGCATTTAATAAAACAGAAATACACAAATTAAATACTGAAATAAAATGGAGTTGTTAATATTTTAAATCTAAAATAAAAAGCATGATTGAAATCACTTATCAACAAAAACGATTCCGTCTCCAAATTGCAAACTGTGTTGAAAGAACTTCAGTTAGTAGCGTTCAAAACATTTTTTTTTTTTAAATTAGCCGTTAATAGAAAATCGTGATTTTATTCTGAACTTAAGCTAGTAACGTTTTAAGAAGCTTACGATATAAAAGAAAAGGCTGATGGGGGGGGGGGGTTCTTCCGAAAGTAAGTTGGTGCCGTTATAAGTAATTTCGAGATAAGATGGAAGCCGGTATTGGACTAGAAAAAAAGCTAGCATTTAATAAAACAGAAATACACAAATTAAATACTGAAATAAAATGGAGTTGTTAATATTTTAAATCTAAAATAAAAAGCATGATTGAAATCACTTATCTCAACAAAAACGATTCCGTCTCCAAATTGCAAACTGTGTTGAAAGAACTTCAGTTAGTAGCGTTCAAAACATTTTTTTTTTTTTATTAGCCGTTAATAGAAAATCGTGATTTTATTCTGAACTTAAGCTAGTAACGTTTTAAGAAGCTTACGATATAAAAGAAAAGGCTGATGGGGGGGGGTTCTTCCGAAAGTAAGTTGGTGCCGTTATAAGTAATTTCGAGATAAGATGGAAGCCGGTATTGGACTAGAAAAAAAGCTAGCATTTAATAAAACAGAAATACACAAATTAAATACTGAAATAAAATGGAGTTGTTAATATTTTAAATCTAAAATAAAAAGCATGATTGAAATCACTTATCAACAAAAACGATTCCGTCTCCAAATTGCAAACTGTGTTGAAAGAACTTTAGTTAGTAGCGTTCAAAACATTTTTTTTTTTAAATTAGCCGTTAATAGAAAATCGTGATTTTATTCTGAACTTAAGCTAGTAACGTTTTAAGAAGCTTACGATATAAAAGAAAAGGCTGATGGGGGGGGGGGTTCTTCCGAAAGTAAGTTGGTGCCGTTATAAGTAATTTCGAGATAAGATGGAAGCCGGTATTGGACTAGAAAAAAAAGCTAGCATTTAATAAAACAGAAATACACAAATTAAATACTGAAATAAAATGGAGTTGTTAATATTTTAAATCTAAAATAAAAAGCATGATTGAAATCACTTATCTCAACAAAAACGATTCCGTCTCCAAATTGCAAACTGTGTTGAAAGAACTTTAGTTAGTAGCGTTCAAAACATTTTTTTTTTTTAAATTAGCCGTTAATAGAAAATCGTGATTTTATTCTGAACTTAAGCTAGTAACGTTTTAAGAAGCTTACGATATAAAAGAAAAGGCTGATGGGGGGGGGGGTTCTTCCGAAAGTAAGTTGGTGCCGTTATAAGTAATTTCGAGATAAGATGGAAGCCGGTATTGGACTAGAAAAAAAGCTAGCATTTAATAAAACAGAAATACACAAATTAAATACTGAAATAAAATGGAGTTGTTAATATTTTAAATCTAAAATAAAAAGCATGATTGAAATCACTTATCTCAACAAAAACGATTCCGTCTCCAAATTGCAAACTGTGTTGAAAGAACTTCAGTTAGTAGCGCTCAAAACATTTTTTTTTTTTTAAATTAGCCGTTAATAGAAAATCGTGATTTTATTCTGAACTTAAGCTAGTAACGTTTTAAGAAGCTTACGATATAAAAGAAAAGGCTGATGGGGGGGGGGGGTTCTTCCGAAAGTAAGTTGGTGCCGTTATAAGTAATTTCGAGATAAGATGGAAGCCGGTATTGGACTAGAAAAAAAGCTAGCATTTAATAAAACAGAAATACACAAATTAAATACTGAAATAAAATGGAGTTGTTAATATTTTAAATCTAAAATAAAAGGCATGATTGAAATCACTTATCAACAAAAACAATTCCGTCTCCAAATTGCAAACTGTGTTGAAAGAACTTCAGTTAGTAGCGTTCAAAACATTTTTTTTTTTTAAATTAGCCGTTAATAGAAAATCGTGATTTTATTCTGAACTTAAGCTAGTAACGTTTTAAGAAGCTTACGATATAAAAGAAAAGGCTGATGGGGGGGTTCTTCCGAAAGTAAGTTGGTGCCGTTATAAGTAATTTCGAGATAAGATGGAAGCCGGTATTGGACTAGAAAAAAAGCTAGCATTTAATAAAACAGAAATACACAAATTAAATACTGAAATAAAATGGAGTTGTTAATATTTTAAATCTAAAATAAAAAGCATGATTGAAATCACTTATCTCAACAAAAACGATTCCGTCTCCAAATTGCAAACTGTGTTGAAAGAACTTCAGTTAGTAGCGTTCAAAACATTTTTTTTTTTTTAAATTAGCCGTTAATAGAAAATCGTGATTTTATTCTGAACTTAAGCTAGTAACGTTTTAAGAAGCTTACGATATAAAAGAAAAGGCTGATGGGGGGGGTTCTTCCGAAAGTAAGTTGGTGCCGTTATAAGTAATTTCGAGATAAGATGGAAGCCGGTATTGGACTAGAAAAAAAGCTAGCATTTAATAAAACAGAAATACACAAATTAAATACTGAAATAAAATGGAGTTGTTAATATTTTAAATCTAAAATAAAAAGCATGATTGAAATCACTTATCAACAAAAACGATTCCGTCTCCAAATTGCAAACTGTGTTGAAAGAACTTCAGTTAGTAGCGTTCAAAACATTTTTTTTTTAAATTAGCCGTTAATAGAAAATCGTGATTTTATTCTGAACTTAAGCTAGTAACGTTTTAAGAAGCTTACGATATAAAAGAAAAGGCTGATGGGGGGGGGGGTTCTTCCGAAAGTAAGTTGGTGCCGTTATAAGTAATTTCGAGATAAGATGGAAGCCGGTATTGGACTAGAGAAAAAGCTAGCATTTAATAAAACAGAAATACACAAATTAAATACTGAAATAAAATGGAGTTGTTAATATTTTAAATCTAAAATAAAAAGCATGATTGAAATCACTTATCTCAACAAAAACGATTCCGTCTCCAAATTGCAAACTGTGTTGAAAGAACTTCAGTTAGTAGCGTTCAAAACATTTTTTTTTTTTAAATTAGCCGTTAATAGAAAATCGTGATTTTATTCTGAACTTAAGCTAGTAACGTTTTAAGAAGCTTACGATATAAAAGAAAAGGCTGATGGGGGTGGGGGGGTTCTTCCGAAAGTAAGTTGGTGCCGTTATAAGTAATTTCGAGATAAGATGGAAGCCGGTATTGGACTAGAAAAAAAGCTAGCATTTAATAAAACAGAAATACACAAATTAAATACTGAAATAAAATGGAGTTGTTAATATTTTAAATCTAAAATAAAAAGCATGATTGAAATCACTTATCTCAACAAAAACGATTCCGTCTCCAAATTGCAAACTGTGTTGAAAGAACTTCAGTTAGTAGCGTTCAAAACATTTTTTTTTTTTTATTAGCCGTTAATAGAAAATCGTGATTTTATTCTGAACTTAAGCTAGTAACGTTTTAAGAAGCTTACGATATAAAAGAAAAGGCTGATGGGGGGGGGTTCTTCCGAAAGTAAGTTGGTGCCGTTATAAGTAATTTCGAGATAAGATGGAAGCCGGTATTGGACTAGAAAAAAAAGCTAGCATTTAATAAAACAGAAATACACAAATTAAATACTGAAATAAAATGGAGTTGTTAATATTTTAAATCTAAAATAAAAAGCATGATTGAAATCACTTATCAACAAAAACGATTCCGTCTCCAAATTGCAAACTGTGTTGAAAGAACTTTAGTTAGTAGCGTTCAAAACATTTTTTTTTTAAATTAGCCGTTAATAGAAAATCGTGATTTTATTCTGAACTTAAGCTAGTAACGTTTTAAGAAGCTTACGATATAAAAGAAAAGGCTGATGGGGGGGGGGTTCTTCCGAAAGTAAGTTGGTGCCGTTATAAGTAATTTCGAGATAAGATGGAAGCCGGTATTGGACTAGAAAAAAAAGCTAGCATTTAATAAAACAGAAATACACAAATTAAATACTGAAATAAAATGGAGTTGTTAATATTTTAAATCTAAAATAAAAAGCATGATTGAAATCACTTATCTCAACAAAAACGATTCCGTCTCCAAATTGCAAACTGTGTTGAAAGAACTTCAGTTAGTAGCGTTCAAAACATTTTTTTTTTTTTAATTAGCCGTTAATAGAAAATCGTGATTTTATTCTGAACTTAAGCTAGTAACGTTTTAAGAAGCTTACGATATAAAAGAAAAGGCTGATGGGGGGGGGGGTTCTTCCGAAAGTAAGTTGGTGCCGTTATAAGTAATTTCGAGATAAGATGGAAGCCGGTATTGGACTAGAAAAAAAGCTAGCATTTAATAAAACAGAAATACACAAATTAAATACTGAAATAAAATGGAGTTGTTAATATTTTAAATCTAAAATAAAAAGCATGATTGAAATCACTTATCTCAACAAAAACGATTCCGTCTCCAAATTGCAAACTGTGTTGAAAGAACTTCAGTTAGTAGCGTTCAAAACATTTTTTTTTTTTTTATTAGCCGTTAATAGAAAATCGTGATTTTATTCTGAACTTAAGCTAGTAACGTTTTAAGAAGCTTACGATATAAAAGAAAAGGCTGATGGGGGGGGGGGGGTTCTTCCGAAAGTAAGTTGGTGCCGTTATAAGTAATTTCGAGATAAGATGGAAGCCGGTATTGGACTAGAAAAAAAGCTAGCATTTAATAAAACAGAAATACACAAATTAAATACTGAAATAAAATGGAGTTGTTAATATTTTAAATCTAAAATAAAAAGCATGATTGAAATCACTTATCAACAAAAACGATTCCGTCTCCAAATTGCAAACTGTGTTGAAAAAACTTTAGTTAGTAGCGTTCAAAACATTTTTTTTTTTAAATTAGCCGTTAATAGAAAATCGTGATTTTATTCTGAACTTAAGCTAGTAACGTTTTAAGAAGCTTACGATATAAAAGAAAAGGCTGATGGGGGGGGGTTCTTCCGAAAGTAAGTTGGTGCCGTTATAAGTAATTTCGAGATAAGATGGAAGCCGGTATTGGACTAGAAAAAAAGCTAGCATTTAATAAAACAGAAATACACAAATTAAATACTGAAATAAAATGGAGTTGTTAATATTTTAAATCTAAAATAAAAAGCATGATTGAAATCACTTATCAACAAAAACAATTCCGTCTCCAAATTGCAAACTGTGTTGAAAGAACTTCAGTTAGTAGCGTTCAAAACATTTTTTTTTTAATTAGCCGTTAATAGAAAATCGTGATTTTATTCTGAACTTAAGCTAGTAACGTTTTAAGAAGCTTACGATATAAAAGAAAAGGCTGATGGGGGGGTTCTTCCGAAAGTAAGTTGGTGCCGTTATAAGTAATTTCGAGATAAGATGGAAGCCGGTATTGGACTAGAAAAAAAGCTAGCATTTAATAAAACAGAAATACACAAATTAAATACTGAAATAAAATGGAGTTGTTAATATTTTAAATCTAAAATAAAAAGCATGATTGAAATCACTTATCTCAACAAAAACGATTCCGTCTCCAAATTGCAAACTGTGTTGAAAGAACTTCAGTTAGTAGCGTTCAAAACATTTTTTTTTTTTTAAATTAGCCGTTAATAGAAAATCGTGATTTTATTCTGAACTTAAGCTAGTAACGTTTTAAGAAGCTTACGATATAAAAGAAAAGGCTGATGGGGGGGTCCTTCCGAAAGTAAGTTGGTGCCGTTATAAGTAATTTCGAGATAAGATGGAAGCCGGTATTGGACTAGAAAAAAAGCTAGCATTTAATAAAACAGAAATACACAAATTAAATACTGAAATAAAATGGAGTTGTTAATATTTTAAATCTAAAATAAAAAGCATGATTGAAATCACTTATCAACAAAAACGATTCCGTCTCCAAATTGCAAACTGTGTTGAAAGAACTTCAGTTAGTAGCGTTCAAAACATTTTTTTTTAAATTAGCCGTTAATAGAAAATCGTGATTTTATTCTGAACTTAAGCTAGTAACGTTTTAAGAAGCTTACGATATAAAAGAAAAGGCTGATGGGGGGGGGTTCTTCCGAAAGTAAGTTGGTGCCGTTATAAGTAATTTCGAGATAAGATGGAAGCCGGTATTGGACTAGAGAAAAAGCTAGCATTTAATAAAACAGAAATACACAAATTAAATACTGAAATAAAATGGAGTTGTTAATATTTTAAATCTAAAATAAAAAGCATGATTGAAATCACTTATCTCAACAAAAACGATTCCGTCTCCAAATTGCAAACTGTGTTGAAAGAACTTCAGTTAGTAGCGTTCAAAACATTTTTTTTTTTTATTAGCCGTTAATAGAAAATCGTGATTTTATTCTGAACTTAAGCTAGTAACGTTTTAAGAAGCTTACGATATAAAAGAAAAGGCTGATGGGGGGGGGGTTCTTCCGAAAGTAAGTTGGTGCCGTTATAAGTAATTTCGAGATAAGATGGAAGCCGGTATTGGACTAGAAAAAAAGCTAGCATTTAATAAAACAGAAATACACAAATTAAATACTGAAATAAAATGGAGTTGTTAATATTTTAAATCTAAAATAAAAAGCATGATTGAAATCACTTATCAACAAAAACGATTCCGTCTCCAAATTGCAAACTGTGTTGAAAGAACTTTAGTTAGTAGCGTTCAAAACATTTTTTTTTTAAATTAGCCGTTAATAGAAAATCGTGATTTTATTCTGAACTTAAGCTAGTAACGTTTTAAGAAGCTTACGATATAAAAGAAAAGGCTGATGGGGGGGGGTTCTTCCGAAAGTAAGTTGGTGCCGTTATAAGTAATTTCGAGATAAGATGGAAGCCGGTATTGGACTAGAAAAAAAAGCTAGCATTTAATTAAACAGAAATACACAAATTAAATACTGAAATAAAATGGAGTTGTTAATATTTTAAATCTAAAATAAAAAGCATGATTGAAATCACTTATCAACAAAAACAATTCCGTCTCCAAATTGCAAACTGTGTTGAAAGAACTTCAGTTAGTAGCGTTCAAAACATTTTTTTTTTTTAAATTAGCCGTTAATAGAAAATCGTGATTTTATTCTGAACTTAAGCTAGTAACGTTTTAAGAAGCTTACGATATAAAAGAAAAGGCTGATGGGGGGGGGGGGGTTCTTCCGAAAGTAAGTTGGTGCCGTTATAAGTAATTTCGAGATAAGATGGAAGCCGGTATTGGACTAGAAAAAAAGCTAGCATTTAATAAAACAGAAATACACAAATTAAATACTGAAATAAAATGGAGTTGTTAATATTTTAAATCTAAAATAAAAAGCATGATTGAAATCACTTATCAACAAAAACGATTCCGTCTCCAAATTGCAAACTGTGTTGAAAGAACTTTAGTTAGTAGCGTTCAAAACATTTTTTTTTTAAATTAGCCGTTAATAGAAAATCGTGATTTTATTCTGAACTTAAGCTAGTAACGTTTTAAGAAGCTTACGATATAAAAGAAAAGGCTGATGGGGGGGGGGTTCTTCCGAAAGTAAGTTGGTGCCGTTATAAGTAATTTCGAGATAAGATGGAAGCCGGTATTGGACTAGAAAAAAAAGCTAGCATTTAATTAAACAGAAATACACAAATTAAATACTGAAATAAAATGGAGTTGTTAATATTTTAAATCTAAAATAAAAAGCATGATTGAAATCACTTATCTCAACAAAAACGATTCCGTCTCCAAATTGCAAACTGTGTTGAAAGAACTTCAGTTAGTAGCGTTCAAAACATTTTTTTTTTTAAATTAGCCGTTAATAGAAAATCGTGATTTTATTCTGAACTTAAGCTAGTAACGTTTTAAGAAGCTTACGATATAAAAGAAAAGGCTGATGGGGGGGGGTTCTTCCGAAAGTAAGTTGGTGCCGTTATAAGTAATTTCGAGATAAGATGGAAGCCGGTATTGGACTAGAAAAAAAGCTAGCATTTAATAAAACAGAAATACACAAATTAAATACTGAAATAAAATGGAGTTGTTAATATTTTAAATCTAAAATAAAAAGCATGATTGAAATCACTTATCTCAACAAAAACGATTCCGTCTCCAAATTTATTTATTTTCCCATTTTTATTTATTAATTTATTTATTATTTATTTATTTTCCCATTTTAATTTATTTATTTATTTATTATTTGTTTTCCCATTTTATTTATTTATTATTTATTTATTTTCCAATTTTTATTTACTTATTTATATATTATTTGTCTATTTTCCCATTTTTATTTATTTATTTATTTTCCCATTTTTATCTATGTATTTATTATTTATTATTTATTTTCCCATTTTATTTATTTATTTATTTATTTTCCCATTTTAATTTATTAATTTATTTATTATTTATTTATTTTCCTATTTTTATTTATTAATTTATTTATTTTCCCATTTTTATGCATTTATTTATTATTTATTTCCCATTTTTATTAATTAATTTATTTATTATTTATTTATTTTCCAATTTTATTTAATTATTTTCCCATTTTTATTTATTTATTTATGTACTTATTATTTATTTATTTTCTTATTTTTATTTATTTATTTATTGTCCCATTTTTATTTATTTATTCATGGATTTGTTATTTATTATTTATTTATTTTCGTATTTTTATTTATTAATTTATTTATTATTTATTTATTTTCCCATTATTATTTATTTATTTATTTATTAATTTTTCCATTTTTATTTAATAATTTATTTATGTATTTATTATTTATTTATTTTCCCATTTTAATTTATTAATTTATTTATTATTTATTTATTTTCCTATTTTTATTTATTTATTTCCCCATTTTTATTTATATATTTATTATTTATTTATTTATTTTCCCATTTTAATTTATTTATGTATTTATTATTTATTTATTTTCCTATTTTTATTTGTTAATTTATTTATTATTTATTTATTTTCCTATATTTAATTATTTATTTTCCCGTTTTTATTTATTTATTTATGTATTTATTATTTATTTATTTTCCCATTTTAATTTATTAATTTATTTATTATTTATTTATTTTCCTATTTTTATTTATTTATTTCCCCATTTTTATTTATATATTTATTATTTATTTATTTATTTTCCCATTTTTATTTATTTATGTATTTATTATTTATTTATTTTCCTATTTTTATTTGGTAATTTATTTACTATTTATTTATTTTCCCATTTTATCTATTTATTTATTATATATTTATTTAATTTTCCATTTTATTTATTTATTTATTTTCCCAATTTTATTTATTTATTTATTTATTATTTATTTAATTTCCCAGTATTATTTATTTATTTATTATTTATTTATTTTATTTCCTATTTTATTCATTTATTTATTTATTTTCCCATTTTTATTTAATTATTTATTTATTATTTATTTATTTTCCCATTTTTATTTATTTATTATTTATTTTGTTTCCTATTTTATTTATTTATTTATTTTCCCATTTTATTTTTTTCATGCCATGTCGCCTACTACCCTGACAGTAATATATATGTTAAGAACGATAGGACAAATAAATTTGTGGGCTAGTTTTTCTTTTATTTGTTTATTTATTTATTTTTTATTCATTACTTATTTTAATTTTTATTTTTTTATTCATTATTTATTTTTATTTATTTATTTTTTTGTTCATTGTTTATTTTTATTTATTTATTTATTCTTTATTCATTATTTATTTTTATTTATTTATTTTTTTATTTATTATTTATTTTTATTTATTTATTTATTTTTTATTCATTATTTATTTTTATTTATTTATTTTTTTTTAATTCATTATTTATTTTTATTTATTTATTTTTTTTATTCATTATTTATTTTTATTTATTTATTTTTTTTATTCATTATTTATTTTTATTTATTTATTTTTTTATTCATTATTTATTTTTATTTATTTATTTTTTTATTCATTATTTATTTTTATTTATTTATTTTTTTTATTCATTATTTATTTTTATTTATTTATCTTTTTTATTCATTATTTATTTTATTTATTTATTCTTTATTCATTTATTTTTCCGTTTTCACCCCATACAAGGCATAACGCAACTTTGATGTAGGAAGCTACTATCTGTGCCATAAGTTGCAGGGATACTATGTAAGGAGTTGAGCAGTAAGATGTCTGTTCACATTACACTTGAACTTCTGCATGTCAGTACAGTTAGGGAAGCGGGAACCCGGAAGAGAATTCCAAAGTCTAGCAGTTCTGGGGAAGAAACTATTAGAGTAGAAGGCTTTCTTACATCTAGGGACTTCTACTGTGTAGGGGTGGGAGTTTGCTGCTTGTCGAGGGTATTTACGTCGAAGCATCCACCATTAAAATACTTGTAAAACAGGCAGAGGGATGCAACATTTTTTCAATAGGACAGCGGTTGAAGCTTAGATGATAGTTCAGGACCTATAAGGTTGGCGATTCTCTTTTGAACACTGTCCAAGAGCGAGAGACTAGTAGCAAATGCACCAGCCCAAATCGGGCCATACCAGTGTATTTTTTCACTTACCCTAAGTCTGAGTGGCTACCACTTAGAATTACGTTAAAGTTACATTTTGGATTCTGTCAGAATGACATAATGAAATTTTTCAAAAAATAAGATTATTGGTGAATTAATGTTCTGAGAAATAATTTATTGGAATGCTTTGAAGCATATTTGTTGGGGAGAAAATATAATAAATAGGAATAAATAAATAAAAAAATAAAAAATAATACCAGCTATGAAGAAATTCAAAATTTCCGATACAAACGAATGCTCTGAAAGTATTACTTATCGGATCTAAAATTGACTAAAGATCGATAAAAGGACACAATACAAAGCAGAGAATAGCGAAAACGAAACTGCACCAGTTAAGAAAATGTGGCTCCTTTTAGGATTCAACATAATTAAAATATTTTTTTTAAGCTACAGAAAAATCTTTGTGATTTACGTACACGTCACGGATCTGAAATGTCATATTCCAAAATTCACCTAAATTCGTCAAGTAGTTTTATTTCTATAAAGAAAATAATTTTTAAACGTGAAATTGTGAAATCGGTAGTATTGCAAGGTTGATCTCACAAGTTGTAATTACAGTGGATTTATTTGCCCGTTCTTTTTTATTCCTTTTTTTTTTCTTTTTTTTTTTTTCTTTTTTTTTCTTCTTTTTTGTGCTTGTTGAGAGAGAGAGAAAGAGAGAGAGAAAAAGAGAGAGAGAGAGAAGCGTTTGTGTTTTTCTTTTTAGTAAAATACACTACACAAGTTGAACGCCGTTACGATGTAATCTAAAATATGCGTTCTGAGTTATGTCTCCTGTGTCTGAAATCCTCACGATCCACTTTAAATAGCAAGAAAAAATGCAATTTTACCAAATTTTTCGTAAAAAATAAGTTTTACTATAAATAACTTTCTACTCTATAAATTTTCTTACTTTTTTTATATATTACTATTTTCGACATGACAATTAAGTAATATTGCGTGTGTGTTTTTTTGTTTTGTTTTTTGTTTTTTTTTATTAAAATTACATATTTTAAAAAGTCGATCTGTCGCTTCTCTCTCTCTCTCTTTCAATAAGCCCTTTTTTTTTTTCAATACGGGGACCGGAGACAGTTCCTTTCTGTTTACTCATCAAATTGATTTTCTTAGTTAAACATGAAACTACTTGATCAATGTACGTTTTTTTTTTGATATGACATCTTCGTCCGGTGACAGATTTTTCTGTATTTTTTGTATTCTTTCTCTTTCTTTCTTTATTTTTTTAATTAGGTTGAATTCCAAATAAGACCCCCCCCCCCAAAAAAAAAAAAATAATAATAATAGCATCAAATGCAGCTGTAAAAAAAGTGCAAGGAGAAATCATAAGGGAGATAACTTTCACATGACATAAACAAGGGAGATAACTTACGATGTGCTTTTTATTTTTATTTTTATTTATTTATTTATTTTTTTAAGTTGTATAACATAATTTACCGTTAAACATCTATTCTAATTCTCCAGCTATCTTCTGAAATGTTTTTTGCTTGGTGCAGATGAAATACACTCTCAGACGTCACATCCTCTAGGTTTATCTACTAACAGTGGGATTATTATGAAGAATGTCTAGCCATTCCCAGAAATTTCTTGTCTTCTGGGAATTCATGTTTAAGAAAAGAAAATCATGTGGTAGTATTCTAGATCACCACTTTCCGCTAAATCACCCAGAAAATGAGACGAAGGTGATTACGTATGAACTCTCGGAAAGAAGAGAACTATAGAATGAATTTATAGCAGAGGATTGGTTTCGCATCAAATTTAACGTAAAATGATCCCCATTTACAAACCATTGTTTTTGAGCCGTAAAGTATTTATTGTTGTTGCTGTTGCTGTTGTTGTTGTTGTTGTTGTTGTTGTTATTGTTCCTTCCCTCCCTATATACGCTAGTAGGAAATAAAATACGGAGGTTGGGGCAAGTTCTGCGATTAACTGTGGGCTTTACTTTACCACTCTGATTTAAGATTAGTGGTGAAAAGGACTTGGTTAACTGCGCTACAAACCTAGAATGGCACTGAAATGCGCTAGAAAATCGGGATCATTATCATCCATTAAATTTATGTACGAAGATAATCCAGGGGACGGTTCATCAAGAATTTGTTTACGTTGGAGACAACGTAGTACTTTATCCATTACGCCATGGATCCTAATGGAACGAGAGCGTACTTCCACCGTGAACTAAATAAAGCATTCCGTTCTAAATTCTGTGTAGATTTCTGAGTTCGACAAAATACACATGAAGAAGGTCGAAGGTTACATTAACCGAAAAGTTGTACGAATAATATTCAGGATGGGAACAGTAGTCCGAAGAATCCAAAAAATACGAATAATCAATCCTTATCTAAAAATTCAGAACTGCCAGACAATCATAGTGTGTGTAGTCTTTGAAAGTTTAGGAATATCAAAGCTTGAATTAGTATGAGCTCTTTTCAAGTTCTTGTTGCTGGGAAAACAACTCTTGATTTGTCGAGAGATGTATAACTAGTACACACATGAAACTCTAGTCCCCTTTCAAAGTTATCTCCTCCGGCTGCAATGCATTTGTACTGTTCCAACAATTTCTGCAAGGCCTCATGGAAGTTCACTTGTGTGAGCATGTCAATGACCCTCGTTACAGCCTTTGTCATCGCCGCAATTGTCTCATAACAACAGCCTCTAAGGTTTTCCTTAAGCTTAGGGAAGAATAAAAAGTCGCAGGTAACAAGGTCTGAACTATAGGGGGGGGGCGAGGAACTGTCTTGATGCCCATTTTGGTCAAATAGTTTATGACAAGGGTGTAGTTGTTCACTGGTGCATTGTCCTGGTAAAATACCACTGTCCCGATTTGAAGAGTGCTGGCCTCTTCTGACGAAATTTTTTTTTTTTTTTTTTTTACACAGTGATCACCACTTATCAAGGCCCGGAAGCCACTCAGATAAGGGTTATTGCAAGTACATTCCGTTAGTGCGGAGATTTGATGAAGTGTTTACTTAAGGGGGCGGTTCATTAGGAATTTGTTAACGTTGGACTTGAACACATCCAAGTTGTAGTCCGGTGGGAATCTTTTCCTAAACTCCCTTAAAACCTCAACATAGTATTCCTTGTTGACTTTCTGTCCAGTGGGAACCCAGTGCATGTAGATCATGCCCGAGCTGTCAAGAAAATGGATCACCATAAGTTTCTGGGTGGATTTACTCTGTGTGGCCTTCTTGGGTCTGAGAGGGCCAGCATGCTTTCACATGAACCCTGTCTCTCGGTCTCTGCATTATAGCAGTAGATCTAGCTTTCATCGCAGGTCACCAGAGCATCAAGAACTGCATGATCTGAATTGTTCAACTCGACCATCTCCCTGTTGTTATTACAACGTTTTTCTTCCTGATTTTCTATGAGTAAGCTTAAGGCAAACTTCACACACATCTTCTGCATCTTTAGTTCCTGTCGAATAATTATGTGTACAGTTCCCACACTGACATCAAACTGTGCAAGTATTGTCTCTATAGATATATGACGATCCTTATCCATGAAATTCTTTATTTGGCCAATCAACTCTGGTGTTCTGACTTCCTAACTCCTCTCACATATCTCATCATCCCTCACTAACTCCATGCATTGCTTAAATTTTATATGTCATGCAAAAACTGATGCAAAATAGTTCAAAAATAGTCTGAAGAATTCCATATGTTTCTGTAGCATATCTTCCAAGTTTAAAACAGAATTTTATTGCATATCGTTCTTCTAAAGTGTCCTCACGTTCAGATTGCATTTGTGAAATTTACCTGCTGTAACAATCAGGTTTTCGTAGGTATTCTAATTCCTGCTATAGCTGTTCGTTGTCACCTGGAATCATAAAAATTGGTCGGTCATCTCATAAGATGTGTAGCAATAACATACTAAATTTTCAAGGGTCTACGACAATTTTAAATGCCTGTACAAAAAAGTCAGAAACTTATTGAAGATTTCTCGTACGCTTCGCCTAACCTATCTAGACCGAATGGTACATCTTATGAAGGAAACATTTAATTCTGGAAGGAAAATACCAAAAAGCCTTTCGAGTTTTGAAAAGTGTGCTCTTAGCTTATAGAAAAGCACACACGATTCCTCGAAATGAGTGCTCCTTTTATTACGAGTGTTGACAATTCTTGGAGTTCATTCTTCTTGTTGCAATCTATCAGTAAGATGTTTATCAATAATACTCTTCAAAGTGCTGCCATAGACAGCCCCCATTCATTTTTTTTTTAATCAAATATGTCCCAAAAAGCATGAATAATTTAACACAAACTCATTGTTGCTAAGGTTATTTTATTTGGATTAAATCTCTTCAAAATATTTGGTCGCATGACAACAATTTTGGATTTCTTTAAAGTTGCTGCTCTTTTTGGTACTACGTGATGGAGTTAAGCAGGCGTCTCTAGGTTTGTGTTATAGAATTTGATGATTTTTTTACCTGAAAATTAAAAAAAAAACATAATTAGAAAAAACTTTCTGTAATAGAATCTATGTTTATTATCTCAAAGTGCATTTGAAATTATAATTAAATTTTAGCAGCTCATTTTAATATAATGTTATCTATTCGTGTTCAGACCTAAACAGCATTTAAGGTAATAAAAAAATATGATTTTATGAAAGATCATTATTATATTGATAGTATTATGACACGGATAACATTGGCCTCCGGGCCAAGATCAAAGTGTAGTATCTGTTCTAATGCTACACTTCAATTTCTTGTTCTCTGTCAGTGGAAGAGAAATCCCTCACGACTGAGACAGTTTTTCTTTGTGTTCCTTTTCTCCACATTAAAAAACGATCCTGGTGTCTAACTCTGCCTTCGTGAGGAGGCAAAGTAAACAGGAACATTATGATATGGATAATATTGTGATATTTTGTATATTTTACGGCTTTCTCACCCCAAACAAGGCGCAGAGACACTTTGATGTAAGAGGCTATTATTTGGGTCAAAATTCGTAGGGATATTACATAGGGAGTTAAGCAGCAAGATGTCTGCTCACATTACACTTGAACTTCTGCATGTCAGTACAGTCAGAGAAGAAGGGACTCGGGGGGGGATTTCAACGTCTAGCAATTTAGGGGAAAACTGTTTGAGCAGAAGGTTTTCCTGCATCTAGGAATCTTTACAGTGAAGAGGCGGGATTTTGCTACTTGGGTTAATTTACGCCGTGGGTGTACAAGGGCTTGAAGTTCGTCGGAGCACTTTCCATTAAAATACATAACATTATGATATTTAGATGGCGTTGGGATACTGATAGAATAATGATATTGTCAGCATTATGACATTTCTAGATTGGTTGCATTGGAATAATGATAACATTATGATTTGATAACATTATGATATTGATAACATTATGATATTGATACAAGCGGCACTAACCCCAGACACGTTGAATCGGCTTCCATCAAAGAAGGATGTTTCATGAGAGTATGAAATTCACAGTCGTATGCATATCCTTGTCGAGGAAATAATGACATCAAGGTTTTGCAGTTCTTTTAAGGAGGTGATGACATCTTCCTACATACAGCGCCTGGTGATCCCTGTTACTGACCAGATTGAACGCTGCTTAAATTCGGTGATTTAATGAGAACCGGTGTGTCAATATGATTGTAATGTAATATAATAAGCACTCTATGGTATATCATGTTGTTGCATTTATTCCCGTCGTTTCATAAAAAGTTTTTGTTCTAAAACATGTTTTTATATTTGGCAAAGTGTTATATATCATTAAAAAGCACATATTCCGTTCCACAAGATAATAGCCATCTTTTTTTGCTCATATAATTTTTTCTCGGTTTTCAGAACCGTCAAATGGATTGTCAAGTAGATAAAAAAAAAGGACATTTTCGATACTTCCTTCTTTTCGCATTTAATCGAGGTCAAACGCGAGTGAAGTGACCAAGGACATTTGTGCCGTATATGGAGAAAACGCTATAGCTGAGAGAACTGTTCGAGATTGGTTTACCAGATTCAAACACGGTAATTCGGACCTCAATGACGCTCCTTGTTCCGGAATACCAATCAAGATAGACGAAGACCAACTCAGGGTTCTTTTGAAGAACATGGCCATCAAACATGTAGAGAATTGGGTGAAAATATGAAGCGTGATTTTGCGACAATTTCACGCCACCTTCAGTCGATTGAATTCACACAAATACTCGGAGCTTAGGTCCCACACGAACTTACTTTGGCTGTTAAAATTCTTTGATTTTCTTTAAAAAACGGCGGGAATTTATGCAACAACTTAATAGATAACATAATATTAATCATAGTATTATAATATTAATAGAAATATGACTTGAGAACAATACTATACTAATAGCATTATGATATTAACAACATTATTATATTGATCGCAATCAGATAATTATAGCATTATGAGATTGATACCATTACGATGTTTTTATGATGTTTTTTTTTATGTTATAGCAACGTACCTGTGTAGTATTGAGATGTTTCAACATACAATTTCACTCGCCTCATTTCAGCGATGTATAACTTCGAGGCTTCAAGAGTTACGCAAAAAAAATAGTTTTGTGTCATCTGTTAAGAAAAGAATATATTAAAATGTGAATAAAAGAAAAGAATATATTAAAATGTGAAGAAAAGAAAAGAATATATTAAAATGTGAAGAAAAGAAAAGAATATATTAAAATGTGAATAAAAGAAAAGAATATATTAAAATGTGAATAAAAGAAAAGAATATATTAAAATGTGAAGAAAAGAAAAGAATATATTAAAATGTGAAGAAAAGAAAAGAATATATTAAAATGTGAAGAAAAGAAAAGAATATATTAAAATTTGAAGAAAAGAAAAGAATATATTAAAATGTGAAGAAAAGAAAAGAATATATTAAAATGTGAATAAAAGAAAAGAATATATTAAAATGTGAATAAAAGAAAAGATTATATTAAAATGTGAAGAAAAGAAAAGAATATATTAAAATGTGAATAAAAGAAAAGAATATATTAAAATGTGAAGAAAAGAAAAGAATATATTAAAATGTGAAGAAAAGAAAAGAATATATTAAAATGTGAAGAAAAGAAAAGAATATATTAAAATGTGAATAAAAGAAAAGAATATATTAAAATTTGAATAAAAGAAAAGAATATATTAAAATGTGAAGAAAAGAAAAGAATATATTAAAATGTGAAGAAAAGAAAAGAATATATTAAAATTTGAAGAAAAGAAAAGAATATATTAAAATTTGAATAAAAGAAAAGAATATATTAAAATTTGAAGAAAAGAAAAGAATATATTAAAATGTGAAGAAAAGAAAAGAATATATTAAAATGTGAAGAAAAGAAAAGAATATATTAAAATTTGAATAAAAGAAAAGAATATATTAAAATTTGAAGAAAAGAAAAGAATATATTAAAATTTGAAGAAAAGAAAAGAATATATTAAAATGTGAATAAAAGAAAAGAATATATTAAAATGTGAAGAAAAGAAAAGAATATATTAAAATGTGAAGAAAAGAAAAGAATATATTAAAATGTGAAGAAAAGAAAAGAATATATTAAAATTTGAAGAAAAGAAAAGAATATATTAAAATGTGAAGAAAAGAAAAGAATATATTAAAATGTGAAGAAAAGAAAAGAATATATTAAAATGTGAAGAAAAGAAAAGAATATATTAAAATTTGAATAAAAGAAAAGAATATATTAAAATTTGAATAAAAGAAAAGAATATATTAAAATTTGAAGAAAAGAAAAGAATATATTAAAATGTGAATAAAAGAAAAGAATATATTAAAATGTGAAGAAAAGAAAAGAATATATTAAAATGTGAATAAAAGAAAAGAATATATTAAAATGTGAAGAAAAGAAAAGAATATATTAAAATGTGAAGAAAAGAAAAGAATATATTAAAATGTGAAGAAAAGAAAAGAATATATTAAAATGTGAATAAAAGAAAAGAATATATTAAAATGTGAATAAAAGAAAAGAATATATTAAAATGTGAAGAAAAGAAAAGAATATATTAAAATGTGAAGAAAAGAAAAGAATATATTAAAATTTGAATAAAAGAAAAGAATATATTAAAATTTGAATAAAAGAAAAGAATATATTAAAATGTGAAGAAAAGAAAAGAATATATTAAAATGTGAATAAAAGAAAAGAATATATTAAAATGTGAAGAAAAGAAAAGAATATATTAAAATGTGAAGAAAAGAAAAGAATATATTAAAATGTGAAGAAAAGAAAAGAATATATTAAAATGTGAAGAAAAGAAAAGAATATATTAAAATGTGAATAAAAGAAAAGAATATATTAAAATGTGAAGAAAAGAAAAGAATATATTAAAATGTGAATAAAAGAAAAGAATATATTAAAATGTGAAGAAAAGAAAAGAATATATTAAAATGTGAAGAAAAGAAAAGAATATATTAAAATGTGAAGAAAAGAAAAGAATATATTAAAATGTGAATAAAAGAAAAGAATATATTAAAATGTGAATAAAAGAAAAGAATATATTAAAATGTGAAGAAAAGAAAAGAATATATTAAAATGTGAATAAAAGAAAAGAATATATTAAAATGTGAAGAAAAGAAAAGAATATATTAAAATGTGAATAAAAGAAAAGAATATATTAAAAGTTGAATAAAAGAAAAGAATATATTCAAATGTGAATAAAAGAAAAGAATATATTAAAATTTGAAGAAAAGAAAAGAATATATTAAAATGTGAATAAAAGAAAAGAATATATTAAAATTTGAAGAAAAGAAAAGAATATATTAAAATGTGAAGAAAAGAAAAGAATACATTAATATGTGAATATTAGATTTGAGGTTAACGTTGTTTCCTTGAAGGGTTGTTTTTGTGTATATAAAAGAAACTTAAATTTATAGAAGGCAATAACAGGCAAATTAGGATATAATGATGAAATAAGCTATGCGGCTCACTTATATATATATATATATATATATATATATATATATATATATATATATATATATATATATATATATATATATATCTATATATATATATATATATATATGATTACTTCATTTAATCACATAATTTAATATACGAAGATATAATTCCATGCGTAAATTTTTCAGTATTTACTTCACAGTGTTCAATACATAGGTAGAGCTAAGTAGTAAGTTATGAAAATATATATGGAAATTAAGCTACACAGAATGTTCCGCGTTTCATTCTCGTGAGAATTCGTCATGCTTATGTCTGAAAATGAAACGCAGAATATTCAGTGTAGCTTAATTGCCATATATATAACTTACTATATATATATATATATATATATATATATATATATATATATATATATATATATATATTAGTAAGTTATAAAATATAAGCTACACTGAATATTCCGCGTTTCATCCACTCTAGGATTCTTCAGGCAAGGGTTTCATACTAACACAAGAAGTGTTTAAACTAAAGTAATCTTTTTTTATAAATATATGGTTTCGTTTTGCGTGTCTGAACTCCGTCACCCCGTTCTGTTCGGTTGCGTTTCATAATCAACCGTATCCACTTTCGGTAGCCTTATTTATTTTTCGAACACTGATCTTGGACATTACCAAATAAGCAATGTTATCTACCTAATTGTCATATATATATATATATATATATATATATATATATATATATATATATATATATATATATGTGTTTTTGTTAGCGATACTTTCTTGAATGAATTCAAGTATTTATACGAAAGTGCATTTTTACCTAAATGCTTGTTGGGAATAATTTTCCCATTGACCAATCTGGTACCCCCTTTAATGGGGAACGGCATATATATTATTTTTTTTTAAATATAATTATCCACTGACACGGTTTTCGTCGTCCACGACTCGTCAGAGTGGCTGAATCTAGCGAGATTCGAAATCGGCACCTCCTGATAAGAAGCCTAAACCTCTACCACGCGGCTAACCTCGCCGGACTACTACATGTATCACTTTTACGTAGATCTTTTTATTTGTTTTTGTTAGCGATACTTTATATGCATATACGTAGTTTTGGTGTTGATTTTTAAAACGATATAAAGGTTATCGTCTCCACCTTGGAGATTTTGGAGATCCGGTGTTTTCTTATAAAGTTGTCCTCTTTTTTTTTTTTTGACGTATTTATTTATTATTTTTTTAAAAACAGTATTACACATGTATATATATATAAATATATATATATATATATATATATATATATATATATATGTATGTATGTATATATATATATATATATATATATATATATACATACATACATATATATATATATATATATATACATATATATATATATATATATATATATATATATATATATATATATATATATATTATACAGGGTGGCCACAAAGTCTGGCTACATTATGTAGCCAGACTTTGTGGACACCCTGTATATATATATATATATATATATATATATATATATATATATATATATATATATATATATATATATATATATATATATAAGCGACATCATTTTTTTTTTATTTATTTAAATTTTCTTTATTTTTAACATTGTGTATTCGGTGATCGGGAGATCCTACTTTTTAAAAGTGAGGATAGAAAGTGATAGAACATTTAATCAGCGTATTTATCTACTAATAATTTAATGTTCATAGTATGATATCACCTTCTATCCTCCTTCTTAATAAATAGGATCTCCCGATCGCATAATTTATAATCTGGAAACTGCGATGCATGTACGTACATTAAATGTACTATCGTATTAATATATAGATTATTACTTCACATGAAAAGGATGTGAATCTTGGGTTAATGACAACAGCTTGTTTCTCTCGCTTTCTTTATTTTGTCCTTTAGTCCTCACATTCTATGAGTGATGTTTCCGTAAAATGAGGAAGAATTGCAGTTTTGGGGGTCAGAATCTATTCCATTTAACACTTTTCGTTTGGCAAGTTTTTGACAGTGAAGCAATATTATTTTTAGTTCTTACATTAGAGTGTCTACATGATTTATCAAGAGCGATTTCTATTTAAAGTTGATGTGTTTGAATTTTTGAGATAGCGATTGATGGTTTCTGTTACCTGGATTGTTTGGACTATTATTCTCACTTTGATTGTTTTTTTTCAGCACGTTTCAGCCAATGTGACCTTCTACAGGCGTATCGTTTTAAACTCGTTGACCAATATGTCGAACTTGGAAATCCATACAACCTTTCAAGCTGAATCATCTACAGGGTGGAACGATAAAATTGTCGCCTTAGAAAAGACGACATGACCCCATTTGAGTTTGATTATTATATGTATGCCGTTATTATATGTACCCCCGTTACACATGTCCCGTTATGTACCCAATATGAGGCCCCTGCTACAGAACAAGCTGAAAGGACTTGTTTGATTCACAATTGTAATCAGTTGAACAAAAATATACAAATAAGAAAACTAAGGCTAGAATAAATTTAATCATGGATCCCCTTAAGTCATATTTTAATCCATTAAAACATGTTTTGTCTGATAGTGAAGTAGATATTAGATTAGAAAATCCTTTTATTAATGGGTCAATGCGAATAGAAAACAATGATCCAGAACGCATTTGCTTTGATAATCAACAAATTAGTAAATTTAAAGAATGAACTCAATTGTTGTTGATGAAATGTTTTTTCATCCAATGCCAGTAGGCGCAGGTGAAACATGAACAAATTCCGCAGAATCTTTCACGTTTTTTCTAATGGCTGGAAATACTTGATGTTTCGCTATTGGCCTTCGGGACAAGATCAAAGTGTAGTATCTGTTCCGGCAGATGCTGCAAGCTATGACTAGCAAAGACCAGATGTGGGGGCAACCCCACATGCCTGACCATTAACCAGCTCCCATTTCCCACCTCTCGGGAGCTGGTCCCCTTTTTCCCTTCCCCCTCCCTTCACTCCTCACATTAAAAACCGGCCTTGTGCCTAATTTGCTCGGTGGGGGAGCAAATAAATACCATCTGTTCCGGCAGATGCTGCAAGCTATGACTAGCTATGACTAGCAAAGACCAGATGTGGGGGCAACCCCACATGCCTGACCTTTAACCAGCTCCCATTTCCCACCTCTTAGGAGCTGGTCCCCTTTTTCCCTTCCCCCTCCCTTCACTCCTCACATTAAAAATCGGCCTTGTGCCTAATTTGCTCGGTGGGGGAGCAAATAAATACCATCTGTTCCGACAGATACTGCAAGCAAAGACCAGATGTGGGGGCAACCCCACATGCCTGACCTTTAACCAGCTCCCATTTCCCACCTCTCGGGAGCTGGTCCCCTTTTTCCCTTCCCCCTCCCTTCACTCCTCACATTAAAAATTGGCCTTGTGCCTAATTTGCTCGGTGGGGGAGCAAATAAATACCATCGGTTCTTCAGACGCTGCACTTCAATTTCTTGTTCTCTGTCAGTGGAGGAGAAATCCTTCACGACTGAGACAATCTTTTTTTTTTGTTCCTTTTCTCCATGTTAAAAACCTACCCTGGTGTCTAACTCTGTCCCGTGGGGAGGCATTGTAAATAGGAAAAAGGTATTTTTTATCGTGATGACATCACTAGATGGGTTGTCTACCATGGCCTAAGAGAGGCCCATTTACCTTCAAGAGAAGGATAGACTGCGCCAGTTTCCCAACCTGGTATTTTTACCTCACAGTACATACAGTACCTTGCCTTCCCAAATGGTCATCCATCTGGTACTGGCCAGGCTCAACGTTGCTTAACTTCGGTGATCTGGCGAGAACTGCTATGTCAACGTGATTGGAACTCAATTAATAGGTAGATATTATTATGTAAATTTGCTTTGGTATTTGGATAGGACTGAAAAAGCGCCATCTAATCATTTTATAACAATTAAAAGTTCTCGACGGTGGAATTTTGAACAAGAATGGATAAATCAGAAAATATGAGGAAATCTTTGATAAACAACTCGTAGATAAAATCATTTAATCATTTAATTGCAACTACAAAACGTCAGAAAGTTCATTTCTAATTATATTAATTATACTTGGATTCCACATACGCCCGTCATAAGAACAGCTGTGTAGGTAACAGCTAAAATAACTATTCAATGAAGAAAAATAAAGAATTGCCTTCAATTAATGAAGCAGCTTATACAGGCATAGATTTGATGGGTTTAATATCAAATGTGTTATTTTATTTAAGGATTAATAAATATGCAAAGCTCAATGATATTAAACAGGCTTTTTTGATGATAAAATTAGGATTTGAATATGATAAAAATTGGTTTTGCTTTTTCTAGAAGAGAGAAAACGAGCTTGTTTGTTATAGGTATAAAACTATAGTCTTTTGGTATAGAGTATCACCAAATACACTTGATTATGTGAGGAAACGTCATGATAAGTCTTACCCAAAAGATAAATGCAATGAAATATTGTGTAATAACTTTTATTTGGCAATGATATAAAAAAAATGAAGGATTTGTATAAAAAATGTTATGGTACAATGCAGGAAAGTGGCTTCATATTGAGGTCAAAGAATTCCAATTCAAATGAAATAACTTAATGAAAACCGGAAGTGGATTAGTAGAACATGACTGTCCAGATGAAAAAGTGTTGGGTATAATATTAAAAACAATAATTAAGCTTAGCACCTTTTTAGTCGGGTGGAGTAAATGCAAAATACCAAATCACAAATTTCAAAAGTATATAATCCACTGAACTGATATGTCAGCCTATGTCACAGTAAGGTAAAATATATTGAGTGAGTTTCTAACAGTATTTTGTCTACTTTTTTTTATTTTTAACTTCTTTTCACAAACTTACCGTGTCAAAGAGAGAATCGGGCGCCAGTTTTTAACTTTCCAATACATCGGTAAACACTGTATGTTTTTCGAGTGGAATAAACATGTTACATTAAATAAAAACACTAAAAACATATCCAGTTAGGTAGAAAAGTGACTTATCTTGCATTTGATAACATTTATTTGTTATATATTTGTTTTGTTTTTTTTTTGACAATTTTTTCGAATCTATGTATACATTAATACAGACCCCATATTTTTATGTTTATAATTTTATTGATATTTGTATATTACTAGTTTATTCAAATGGCTTTTGATGGAGGATGCCTCCAGGGTAAATGTTTTCGCATGCTTCATTTCCGTTAAGGGAATTTTCTTTAAACAATTTTCTATTGTCAAAGTGTTTTTTATTCAAGCAGTCTGAAGAAAGGCTGGTTATGTGAAAATTTTCAAACGCCATAATGCTTGAAATTGTCCAACTGGTATTGAAACAATTGTAATTTACAATGAAATACAGTTTTTGCTGCTATCAATTCCTTTTTTGAAGTCTTGGTTTTGTTAATACAGCATATATATATATATATATATATATATATATATATATATATATATATATATATTTGTTTAGCCTCACTGATGACCTGTGAAACAGCGAAACAGTACTATATGTGGATTATATATATATATATATATATATATATATATATATATATATATATATATATATATATATATATATTTATATATATTTTTATATCACTATTTTAGAACATACAAAAGAGGGTCGGTCCAAACGTAATTCCTCCTATTTTTATGTCACAGGCAGAGATGCGTTATTGAATTCTTGGCAATTGCTCTTCACATATCTAAGGCCTTTGATAGGGTATGGCATAAAGGTTTACTTCATAAGGTCTCTAGCTATGGTATAGCTGGAAATGTCTTCTCAATTATTAAATCATTTCTCTCTGATAGGTTCATAAGAGTAGTAGTTGATGGGCAGAAATCAGAAGCTCACAGTATTAATGCCGGTGTCCCTCAGGGTCCATTCTGGGCCCAACTCTTTTCCTGATCTACATTAATGATCTTCCAAATCACATCCTTACATCATTTGTAGACATTTATGCTGACGACACTACCATTTATGGTAGCACATCTAAGACCATAAACGACCAAGTTCTCTCCAATTCTCTCTCCTCTGATCTTGAGCACATAGTACAATGGGGAAAAAGTGGCTGGTTACTTTTAATGCATCTAAAACCAATCTTCTCTCTTTACATCATCAACATTCTGATCCACATCTGGCATCAATTGAAATGAATGGCTCTCCTCTTCAGGAGGCCTCATGTTTTGACAAGCTTCTGGGCTTGACCTTTACTCCTGATCTTAAATGGAACACGTGCATCAAATCTGTTGCCAAGGCCGCTGGAAAAATGGTGGGATCTTTCTATCGATCCGGTAAATATCTCACTGCTGATGCTATTCTCTATTTATATAAGAGCCAGGTACGTCCAAGGATGGAATATTGTTGCCACATCTGGGCAGAAGCTGCTAGAAAGGACTTGGCCTGCCTTGATAGAGTTCGAAATAGACTTCGTAGCCTCGTAGGAGATGTCCTGTTCTCTTCCTTGCAACCTCTATCTCACAGAAGAGATGTTGTGAGTGTGTCTCTGATGTATCTTTATTTTCATGGAAGGTGTTCAACTGAGCTTCAATCTATGGCCCCCCACTCGCCAAACTTTCACAAGAAACACTCGTCTAGCTGTACACTCTATCAATATTTCCCCCCCCCCCACACTCTTTATCTGTGCCTAAACCTAAACGTAGATTCCATGAACAAAGCTTCTTTCTTAGAACTGCACGCCTGTGGAATTGTCTTCCGTTTTCCTGCTTTCCGGCTGACTACAATATGGTTGCATTCAAGTCTAACGTAAATAAGTTCTTGATGAGCCGTTCTATATAAGTTATCAAATTTACCAAATTTTCATTACTAATGATTCCTATATTGTCCAATGTCTACTGTACATTCTTTAACCCTTATCCTTGAGTGGCCTCTTGGCCTTGATAAGTGGTGATGCCTATGTAAAAAAAAAATATTTTAACTCTTTTTCAAAGTGTTTTTTAACATGTTTTATTAACTGTTTGCTCTTATATATGTGTGTGTGTGTGTGTGTGTGTGTGTGTGTGTGTGTGTGTGTGTGTGTGTGTGTGTTTGTGTGTGTGTGTGTGTGTGTGTGTGTGCTGAAATTTTAATATGCTCAAAGAGCTGTTTGATAAGAGATATAAAGATTTGGAGCTTGGCATGTAGTTATACTGTTATTTTTTATATGTGCTCTGTTGTCATATTTAACAAACATTGAGCTTCTAAGCAGAAAGGATTGGTATACACAAAGAGTGAAATATAATTAAAAAAAACATATTTTGCCCAATATATATTAGTCCTGATTCCGATACAATTACAGATTCTGTACTAAGTTCTTGATTTCGACACAATTATCGCTTCTGATTCGTTATATTTAACTATAGAGTTGTTATGTTTTCTTGTTATGTTATATTGAACTATAGAGTTGTTATGTTTTCTTGTTATGTTATATTTAACTATAGAGTTGTTATGTTTCCTTGTTATGTTATATTTAACTATAGAGTTGTTATGTTTCCTTGTTATGTTATATTTAACTATAGAGTTGTTATGTTTTCTTGTTATGTTATATTTAACTATAGAGTTGTTATGTTTCCTTGTTACGTTATATTTAACTATAGAGTTGTTATGTTTCCTTGTTATGTTATATTTAACTATAGAGTTGTTATGTTTCCTTGTTATGTTATATTGAACTATAGAGTTGTTATGTTTTCTTGTTATGTTATATTTAACTATAGAGTTGTTATGTTTTTTTGTAATGTTATATTTAACTATAGAGTTGTTATGTTTTCTTGTTATGTTATATTTAACTATAGAGTTGTTATGTTTCCTTGTTATGTTATATTTAACTATACAGTTGTTATGTTTTCTTGATTAACACAAAACCCATGTTAAATGTACAGATATTTTCTCAAACGTAAAAAAGGCACTTATGGGGGATTATTTATAGATTTAAGTTTTACTGATAGTTGCAAATCAATAAATATTATTATTTTTATTATAACTACGAGCAGTGAGAGATTTGGTTCGGCACTTTTGCATTATGCAGCCGACCGCCATTGTGAGGGGACGATGACTCCAATTTCTTCTTGGTTAAATAAATAGCAAATAAGATTTTTTTCCGAACAC
>NC_136501.1:20554944-20612444 GCF_053919585.1 Euprymna scolopes
TATTAACTTATATGAAACGACTCATCAAAAACTTGTTTACGTTAGACTTGAAGACAATCATATTGTAGTCAGCTGGAAAACAGGAAAACGGAAAATAATTCCACAGGCGTGCAGTTCTAAGAAAGAATCTTTGTTCATGGAATCTACGTTTAGGTTTAGGCACAGATACAGAGTAGGGAAAATTATTGATAGTGTTTTCTGCTAGACGGTATTTTCTTATGAAAGTTTGGGGAGGGGGGACCATAGATTGGAGCTCAGTCGATCACTTGCAAGGAAAATAACGATAAAGCAGAGACAGGCTCGCAACATCTCTTCTGTGAGAAAGAGGTTGCAGGGAAGAGAAAAGGACATCCCCTACAAGGCTACGAAGTCTATTTTGAACTCTATCAAAGCAGTCCTTTCTAGCAGCTTCTGCCCAGATGTGGCAACAATATTCCTTGGACGTACCTGGCTCTGATATAGATAGAGAATTGCATCAGCAGTGAGATATCTACTGGATCGATAGAATGCTCCCACCATTTTTCCAGCGGCCTTAGCAACGGATTTAATGTATGTGCTCCATTTCAGATCAGGAGTAAAGATCAAGCCCAGAAGCTTGTAAAAACATGAGGCCTCCCCAAGACGAGAGCCATTCATTTCAATTGATGCCAGATGGGGTTCAGAGCGTTGATGATGTAAAGATAGAAGCTTGGTTTTAGATGCATTAAAAGTAACAAGCCACCTCTTTCCCCATTGTACCACTTGCTCAAGATCAGAGGAGAGAGAATCGGAGAGAACTTGGTCGTTTATGGTCTTAGATGTGCTACCATAGATAGTAGTGTCATCAGCATAAATGTCTATGAATGATGTAAGGATGTGATTTGGAAGATCATTAATGTAGATCAGGAAGAGAATTGGATACGATCAAAAAGTATGCCCGAGCAATGTACGACTGTATTCACAAAAAAATAAATTATTTTAGATTCTCTTTTAAGGCAGATAGTAAATAGATACATAAGTATTTATTTGCACAATGAACTTAAAAACTGAAACAATTATTTTTTTCCTATGTGCCACTTTTTTCGTTTTTTTTTTTTGTTTTTTTTGTTGTTAAAAATCTTTGTGAAAAAAAAACAAACAAGTTCATTTTTAGATTAGTCGTGTCTTGATTTTATTAATTATGTGCGACTAAAAAATAAACATATAATTATATCCTAAAAGACTGAGACATTTATTTGGTACATTGTATTGGAAAAAATAATTCTCAGTCATTAAGGGATTAATTAGTCAAAGCAATTTTGACACTTTCAAGTTTAATTAAAAAAAAAAACGATAGGAACTCATGCGGAGTTACCGATTATAGGAATTTACACGGAGTCCTATTTGTAAGAATGTGAGTCAGCGTTCACCAATTAGTTTGTTGTTTTTTTTTTTATTTTTTGTCATAACATTTTCACCCCAAACAAGGCACATCGCCACTTTGATATAGGGGGCTACTATCAGGGACATGAGCTACAGGGGTACTATGTAGGGAGTTGGGCAGCAATATGTTGGTTCACGTTACACTGGAACTTCTGCATGTCAGTACAGTTGGAAAATCAGGGTCCCAGAAGGGAGTTCCAAAGTGTAGCGGTTCTGGGGGAAGAAACTACTGGATTAGAAGGTTCTCTTACATCTAGGGATCTCTACTGTGAAAGTAAAGTAGACCTATCAATTTTTAGGACTGAAGTTGCAGGTGCAGAAATCTCTTAGAGTCGAATGTAATAGGGTATCCAAGGGACCATTAAAGGTAAATTTAACCAGATCGCTGATTAGTAGAAGGATATCACCAGATCACATCCTCACGTACATGAAAATTTAAAAAAATAAAAATAACTCTGAAAAATAACGACACTTAACAAAGAACTCGAAATCACTGTATTAGCATGAAATAAACAACATTTATTTACGTGTCAAATAACAGTCATACATCTAAACGATATGATATAAATGCGGGAGTACCTCAGGGATTTATCCTTGGACTTTATTACTCCTGATATTCATAAATGACCTCCCCGACAAAATTGCCTCTGAGATGGGTATATTTGCTGATGACACCACACTCTCTAACATCCATGAGGGGAAAACAAATGAACACATATCTTTTCTTTTTTTTTCTTTATTACATTTTAACCTCAAACAAGGCACATTGCCACTTTGATGTAGGGGGCTACTATTAAGGACACAGGGGTACTAGGTGGGGAGTTGGGCAGCAAGATGTCGGTTCACGTTACACTTGAACTTCTGCATGTCAATACAGTTGGGGAAGCAGGAACCTGGAAGGGAATTCCAAAGTCTAGCGGTTCCGGGGAAGAAACTACTGGAGTAGAAGGCTCTCTTACATCTAGGAATCTCAACTGTGAAGGGGTGGGATTTTGCTGCTTGTCGGGTTTGTCGCGGGTATTTACGTCGAGGGGGTACAAGTGCTTGCAGTTCATTGAAACATTCACTGTTAAAGTACTTGTAGAACAGGCAGGGGGATGCTACATTTCGTTGATGGGACAGAGGCTGAAGCTTTGATGACAGTTCAGGACCTATCAGGTTGGCGAAAGGCAATGGCAGAAACACTAGAGGAAGACCTCCAATCTGTAGTGGAATGGGGACGAAAATGGATGGTCACATTCAATGCTGCCAAGACTAAGCTTGTTTATTTCAATAATTACAAGAAACCTTCTTTACCACCAATAGCAACGGTAAAAAACACATTACCTGAAAGTACTTCCTTTAAACTCCTTAGCCTAACGTTCACAGGGAACATGAACTGAAACAGATAAATGAGAGCATTGCCAGGGCTGCTGTGAGGAAGGTGGGCTTTTTCTACCGTGCCAAAAAATTACGTACGCCTGAAAGTATCGTGTACCTCTATAAGGCCACCATTTGCCCATGTATTGAGTACTGTTATCACATTTGGACTGGTGCATCTGCTGCTTGTCTCTCACTCCTGGACAGGGTTCAAAAGAGGGTCGCCAACCTGATAGGTCCTGAACTATTTTAATGGTGAATGCTATGACGAACTACAAGCACTTGTGCCCCTAAATGTAACTACCCCTGACAAACCCGACAAGCAGCTAAATCCCATTCCTACAAAGCAGAGACCCATAGGTGTAAGAAAGCCTTCTACTTCAATAGTTTCTTCACCAGAAATGCTAGAGTTTGGAACTCTCTTCTGGGATTCTGCTTTCCCAACTGTACTGACCTGCAGAAGTTCAAGTGTAATGCTGCTCATCTCCCTTTATAATATACCTGTAATTTATGTTCCCGATAGTAGACCCCTCACTTCAAAGTGGCACTGTGCCTTGTTTGGGATTAAAATTGAAAAATAAAAAAAATTAAGTTCTTATTTGATGTGGTAACTTTCCATGATGAGAATTAAGGTTCATGTGCATCGCATGCACAAAATCATTATATATCTTTATATAGCGATGTTCTCGAAAGTTCCAGCCAGTTTACGTAAGATAATTCCATGCATGCAAGTGGCTTGATCATCACATTGTGTCTTTGCACATCCTGATATGTGTGGGTGTTTAAAACGGTGATTGCTATGAAAATGTTCCTACTGTGGATTTCTTTCGGCCATATGTAGCTATCGCTAGAAAACAAACAGACAAAAAACCAAGCAATTGTCGATAATAACGATAGATTTTCTAATGTTACTTTGTTGTTGTGTTACAAAATTCAAATTTTAAAGAAATTTAATTTGACAAAAAAATAAAACGTTTGGCTGAAAGTTTTGACTATGGTTAAATTCGTTTTGATTTTTATTTCAATAATAAACAAATAAACTTGTTTATTATTATTATTTTGGTACTTGTACAGTTTAATCAAGACATTAACAAATGAAAATATCGAAAAAAGTTTAAATTGTATGTATCCGTTATGGAATGAAGTTCTCCGGACAAAAAATTAACTTAATTTCAATAAGTAGTTTTTATTTTTACAGCGAAAAAACAATTTGTTATGATACCAAGCCAAAGGTTCGATTTTTAGGAAGAAAAGCTACTTATTAAAGATGGGCAGGGAGTGTCGGCGCTTTACATGGAGCTATCTCCCATGTCGTTTCTAAAATTCAAACAAAAATTTAAAACCAATCCAAGATGTCTGCCTTCAACGCGCTCTCATAAAAATGTGTTTTTCCGCTGTAAAAAAAAAAAAAATACTCGATCAAATTAAGTGAAATTTTTTTCGGAGATCTTCATGTAAAAACGGATACTTGCTTACACCACTGCATTTATATTTGCCCTCTATCAGCCCCATAACAGTGGAGTTACTATCTTTAAGAGTCTATCTGAGAAAATAGACCACATGCTGTCTGCACATCCCTCGGCTAACATTCACATCTGTGGTGACTTCAACGTCCATGACATGGAATGGCTGACCCACTCAAATAAGACAGACGATGAGGGGAGGTTTTGTCATGATTTTGCCATTGCTTATGACCTTACTTAGATTGTTTGCGAGCCCACCCGTGTGCCCGATACTACAGGTCAGTATGCAAGCCTTTTAGACCTTTTTCTCTCCACTTCCCCTGAGCTATGTTCATGTTCCGTTCTTTCTGCTCTAGGATCCTCCGACTACTCCGTCGTATCAGTTAAGATAAAAATGAAATGTAATAAGTCCCCAGACGTACTCCTGCACTTGACTGTATACTGATACTCCATGGCTGACTGGGATAGCTTCCGTACATTCATATCTGATCTACCTCTGCATTCCATGTTTAAAAAGGATGTGTCCTCTATAGTATCAGACCTGACCGAATGGCTAATTGTAGACATAGACCGATTCATACCATCTAAAAAATTCCAACAAAAACCTAACAGCCAGCCATGGTTCTCCCCAGGATGTGCTGCTGCCATCACGTACAGAAATCACTTTTTCCATAGCTACCAACGTAATAGATGCACTGAGACTAAAGCTGCTTTCAGGAACGCCAGCAACCACTGTAAAAGAGTAATAAAAAATGCAAGAGAGCTATATGCTCAGTCCGTTAAATCCAAAGTAGCTGATCAGCGGCTTGGTTCCCACCAGTTTTGGCAAATAAATAGGATCCTGAACAGAAGTGTGTGTTCTATCCCAACCATTATCAATGGACCAGAGGTCATCTCATCAGCATCAGACAAGGCCAAACTATTTGCCAAGAACTTTGTAGATAATTCTACCCTATGCGACGAAGGCCATCAACTCCCCATATTTTCTCCTATAACACAAAACACGCTAGATAACATACAAATATTTGTGCATGAGGTCGCCAAGCTATCTTGATTGCAGTAAAGCAACTGACCCTGACGGCATCCTAATTATAGTGTCAAAAAAGCTTCAACCAGAACTTGCTCCCATACTTACGAAACTATTTAAGCATTGCCTTAAGGAGAAGTGCTTTCCAACACCCTGGAAAACCTCATCAGTATTCCCTGTATTTAAGAATGCAGGTAATAAGCCATCTCCCTCTCAGTACAGACCAATAAGTCTCCTGTATGTCATGAGTAAGTTGCTGGAATCCATATTAAATAGAGAAATAGTCAACCACCTCAGCAGAAATAACCTTCTTAGTGACACCCAATATGGTTTCCGTTCTGCAAGATCTACCGCAGTTGTGCTAACGGTTTTATCTCATAGGATTAGTGAATCTCTTGACCAAGGCTTCCTTTCTAGGGCAATTGCTCTTGACATATCAAAGGGCTTTGACAAGGTATGGCATAAAGGCCTACTTACAAAAGATTTCCAGCTACGGTATAACTGGAAATGTTTTCTCTATCATTAAATCATTTCTCTCTGATAGGCTCATAAGAGTAGTGGTCGATGGACAAAAATCAGAAGCCTGCAGTATTAATGCTGGAGTCCCTCAGGGGTCCATCCTGGGCCCAACTCTTTTCCTGATCTACATCAATGATCTCCCTAAATACATACTTAAATCATTCGTTGACATCTACGCTGATGAAACGACCATCTACAGCAACACATTAAAGGCTGTAAATGACAAAGTTCTCTTTAATTCTCTCTCCTCTGATCTCGACCGGGTGGTTCAGTGGGGGAGGACGTAGCTGGTTACTTTTAATGCATCTAAAACCAAGCTCCTATCTTTACATCATCAATGCTCTGATCCCCATCTGGCATCAATTGAAATGGATAGCTCTCGTCTAGGAGAAGCCCCATGTTTTGATCAAGCTTCTGGACTTGATCTTTACTCCTGATCTGAAATGGAACACGTACATCAAGTCTGTTGCCAAGGTCACTGGAAAGATGGTGGGATCCTTCTACCGCTCCAGAAGATATCTCACTACTGATGCAATTCTCTATCTATATAAAAGCCAAGTACGCACAAGGATGGAATACTGTTGCCATATCTGGACAGGAGCTGCTAAAAACAGCCTATCCTGCCTTGACAGAGTACAAAATAGACTTCGTGGCTTAGTGGGGGATGCCCTTTCTTCTTCCTTGCAACCCCTCTCCCACAGAAGAGACGTTGCGAGCCTATCTTTGTTTTATCGTTATTTCCATGGCAGGTGTTCGACTGAGCTTCAATCTCTAGTCCCCCCTCGCTAATCTTTTATGAAAAATACCCATCTAGCTGAAACCACTGTCAATAATTTTCCCCACTCTTTATCTGTGCCTAAATCAAAACGTAGATTCCATAAACAAAGCTTCTTTCTTAGAAGTGCACGCCTGTGGAACTCTGTTCCGTCTGCCTGCTTCCCACCTGACTACAACCTAGATATCTTCAAATCCAACGTAAACAAATTCCTGATGAACCGCCCTCTTAAGTAGACACTTTTATTAAAACCCCACACTAACGTACTGTACATGCAATAACCCTTATCCCTAAGTGGCTTCCGGGCCTTGATAAGTGGTGATCACCTTGTAAAAAAAAAAAAAATGTACAATATAAATTCTTTACGATATTTTCATTTTTTAATGTCTTGATTAAACTGTACAAGTACCATTTTTTTATATAAAGATTAAAAAATAGTGTCAAACTGGATTGGAAAAAAAAGTCTCAATTTTTAAGAATAAACAAAAATAATCGCGACTAAGTCGTTTTATTGTTTATTTTAATAACAACATTTTCTAGTCTCACACAAAAACACGCGTTTACATCTCAAGCTATATTACTTGTCATATACATACGCGTGCACGTCCACACACGTACATATATTCACGTTCGCGTACATACACTCACATTCACATGCATACACACACATGCTAACGTACACACATGTACTCACATATACGCACACGTGCGCACACATGGGCAACGTCACTTCTCCTTTGAAGGAAATCCACACATGCACAAAAGACCACCTGAAACAACTATAAAAGAAAGAGACAAGCTGTTTCCTGCTTTTTTCAACTCACCTTCTGAGCTGAGTGGTCGACAAACCATTTGCACACCTCACGCCACCTGCTGCTATGTGGGGCAAAAGCTAACAGACAGTACATACACTTTATACGCTTTCTCTCTCCATGAACTGGATTGACTTTCTCACTCTTTTTTCCCCTTTTGCTTTGGTCAATCAATCAGACAACTCGTATCTACAACCCGTGCCTCAGAACACCTCCGCGTAGCTGACTGCTAACATGGCGCGCAGCTTAACTGATGTCAACCCTCTCTCTCTTTCTCTTTCTTCATGCCGGACTGCCATTTCTCGTTTCTCTACTCCATTTCCTTTTCTTGCCACGCGCGAACAAACGTTGGTGACCCGAACGTGAGATGAACACGCATTTCCTTCTCTTTCTTTACCACCAGTCCTGCAACAAATGATGGTGACACCCGTGCGGACATGAACATGTGTTACACCTAAAACCTCCATTTTTCAACAGTAAATAAACGACACGTTTATCTTATCCAGCAACTGAGTTTTGTTTCCTTCTTTCCATTCGTTTCATTATTTTCTTTTGTAGCATGTTAGGATATTTATATCCTGGCCCGCAACACCCTAACAAACTCAGTAGATCTTCCGTGTAAGAGTGAATATTTAATAAAAATCGGGAGTTTTCTTTTAGTAAATATCTTTTTTTAGGTATGGACTTAAAAAAGATATTTGCCAAAAATAACCTCTCAAAACTTCTGAGTAAATTCATTTTATTGTTTATTACGATATTTTACGCTAACAGACCCAGTCGAAGTTGCTTTAATCAGTAGTAGCAGAAATTAGTCGTATCTTAATCGTACATAATTTTTAGTCGTTCATATTTAGTACAACTGCTTGTTTATTGTTAATTGTTCGAAAAATCAACAACCTTTTCATTGGCTAATTGAATTTGATATTTTGTGGTTATCAGCTACATAACTAGCGTTCCAAATTATTTACTTCAAAATATGTTTTTGTCTGAAGTTAATGTGAGTTATCTCCCTTAGATAAGCAACTTTTAAAACAGCAGCGGCGGATAAGATTCTTCAGGTCCAAAAGCACAAATACAGAAAAATCTTTATGATGTACGCATCCGTCACGGAACGAAAATGTCATATTCCAAAATCACGAAAATTGACAAAGTATCTTTTTTTTTACGTTTTGCTAAGAAAATGAAATCAAAATAGCTGGTTTCGCTTTGCCATTTTTAAAATTCATTACTGGTAATAGTCTCTTCAGAAATGGAGATCAAAATCAGCATTGTACCTATTTACTATGCCTCCCCACGGGACAGAGTTAGACACCAGGGTCGTTTTTTAACGTGGATAAAAGGTACAAAAATAAAAATTGTCTCAGTCGTGAAGGATTTCTCCTCCACTGAAAGAGAACAAGAAAATGAAGTGCAGCATCTGAAGAACAGATACTACACTTTGATCTTGACCAAAAGGCCAAGTGTTGTCATTGTAATGGCTACGATAAATTGTTAAGAATCGTTTTAAAAAAAATGATTTTCTATAAAAACAAATTTTTTTTTTTAAATAAATAAAAAACCTTTATCAATTTATGTGATTTTGAAATATGATATTTTCTTTCCGTGACGGGTAGGGAAATCATAAAAAAAATTCTGTATTTTTTAAAAATTAACTTGAATTTCATACAATCACTTTCTCCATATATTAAAAGAAGGGAAAAAAAGCTGTCTGGTAGTGGTGTTGGTGTACATATTCATGTCGGAAAGAAAGAAAATATCGTACACCAAAAATCATAATTTCATCAAATAATATCGTGCAATTTATTATTTCTCTATTTCAAATTTAAATTTATTAATTATAAAACCTTCGGTACTTATGTATTTTTGTTACCGTGCTAAAAAAGGTGCTTAAGATATCGTTAAGATAAACGTTCTGTTTAAAATTAAAAAAATGTTGTTTAAAATAAAGAAGTAAAAAATGAAAGAAGAAAGATATCGTGAAAAAAAGATCGTGAAACGTTTTAAAATAAATAAGAAGTTGGGCTTCTTTAAGTTGTTTTCAAAAACAACTTCTGAAATACCTATATTATTGACATAGTAACGTACCGGTGATTAGGGAAATTGGTTCCTTTTATGTGATAACGGGTTCGAGATTATTTTTCCACCTAAACTCCAGTCTTGCCAAAAGAAAGCTGCGCCGGCAAGACTGGAGTTTAGGTGGAAAAATAATCTCGAACCCTTTATCACATAAAAGGAACTAATTTCCCTAATCACCGGTACGTTACTATGTCAATAATACATAAACAATATTGGTATTTCAGAAGTTGTTTTCGAAAACAGCGCCTATTAGAATTATTAAGGAGTTATTTCCCTTGGACGAAATTCTTCTCAGATTCATTACTAGCTTCTAATGTTTAGATTTAATAAAATCGAGCGTCCTACAGTTGTCTCCCTCTACACAGTGACAACCTGTAAAACAGCGCCATATTAGTTTCAGTTTCAGTCGATGTAACCTCCGACCTTTGACCTTTTCAGGTCAGAGCTTACATTGATCGAAACATTTGTGAAAATAACATTTAAGATGAGAACACTACTCCGAAAAATTCAAATAATACGAAAATCCAATCCTCATCTAAAAAAAATCAGAAACGTTTCACTCACATGATTAAAAAAAACAAAAAAACAGACGTTGAATTTTTATAATTTTTTAATCTTTGATTTAAACTTATTTTAATTTCGTTAAAATAATTATCATTTATAAATTTCTTATACATGCTAGTTTTTTTTAGTTTTTTTTTTGTTTTTAGTCATTCTGCTAGCATACATACCTTTTATTTAATTCTGCTAGCATGCATACCTTTTATTTAAAACCCTAACCCCCATTACCTCAGTTCTTGTGAGTTAATAGTTTACACTCATTAAAATTTGTACATTCGCGTTTTTTAATATTAGTTTGTTAACTAAGGATGAAATTGTGATGATTTTCCTAGTTGAACTGCAATATTTCGCTCATGTTTTTTAATATACTAGCAGTTGTACACGGCGTTGCCCGGTATTAAATGTAATATTAAATTCTTTTAAAAAAATGAAGTAAAAAAAAAACGGGGAAAAACTGAGACATGTGCATGCTATTATTATTTTTTCTAAACAGTTTATTTCTTGTAAGTAAAAAAATATACTCGAGTTGAGATCGAAACCAAAACCAAAGACAGCAAGTCAAGTACAATAACCATTAGGCCAACTTGCCATGGTCTTTAAAGAGTTTTTTCAAGCCTACTTATTCTTAACATAAGGAAGCTGTCATGTAAACGTTTCATGTATACGCAGTCGTGAAACAGTTAACAAACAGATAAAAATTTGACAAGCCCCAAGTACCAATTTTTCAATTTTGAACCCTTAGCAGCCGTTTTTACCGGATGAAAACCGATTAAAAAGGTTTTTTATATGTCTGAATATTCTATATACACAATTTCATATCTGCAGATAAAAAATCGCTGAGTATGTAGGTTGAGAAGTGTCCCCACACACACACACACGCACACGCACGCACATGCACGCATTTCCACTTTTGTAGATATACCACTATGCCGCCCGAGGTTGCCCAGTCATAACATACATATTTTTTGTTAACAGTTTAATAATTATCAGAAATAGCATAGGTATCAAACATAACGTTAAATTCCTTTAAAAAAAGTAAAGTAAAAACGGAAAAAAACTCAGACATGTGCATGCGAGTATTTTTTCTTGTAAGTAAAAAAAAAAATATGCGGGCTGAAATTGAAACCAAAATCTGTAGATAGTGAGTCAAGTATGATAACCATAAGGCCAGCTTGCCACAGTCTTTAAAAAGTGTTTTAAAACCTACTTATTCTTAACATAAGGAAGCTGTCATGGGAATGATTTGTGCATACGCATTCGGGAAACAGTTGACAAACAGATAAAAATCTGATGATCCCCCTCCACAAGTACCAATTTTTCAATTTTGACCCCTTAGCAGCCCGTTTTTCCGAATGAAAATAGATTAAACAGTTTTCCACATGTCCGAATGTCCTATATACAAAATTTAAAATCTGTAGGACAAAAATTTGTTGAGTATATAGGTTGAGAAGTGTCCTCACACACGCATACATATATACACACATACACACACATTCTCATTTTTTTAGATATATAGATATGTCTATTACTAATGGAGATTAGATATCTGTCTGTCTGAACCTATCCCATTATTATCTTTCAATGATCAATTCGGTGGAAGTTAGTATCTGTTCTGTTACCATCCTCCCGAGCATTACCTTTTCCTTTTTTGGTTGGAAAGGAGTAGTTAGTATCTGTTTTGTTTTCCTCACAAGTGTTACCTCTTCCTTTGGGGAATTGTCATGAGACTATCCTCCTAGACATTGCCTCCTCTTTAGGGAGATGTAGTATACACTCGTGAGCAAAAAAAAAATGGGCCAAACAAATTTTATTGCATTAAAAGCTATATTGAAAAAAGAATAATTGAAAAAGGAAACTTAAACGAGACTAATAAAATAAAACAAGACATTTACTTTAATAAATGCTTAGTATGGAATCGCATTCTCTTTTGATTTCTTTAAAAGATCAATCCTTTTAGACATGCTCTCAACCAAAGTGAAACACTGTGGAGAGGAGATGCTATTCTATTCACTTTGCGCAGCTTCCTACAGTTTGTGATTGTTCTCAAAAGTTCTTCCAGCCAATGCACGAGGTATTATGGACCAAATATTCTCGATTGGGTTTAAATCGGGGCTTTGACCTGGCCAAAATATCACATTAATTGAATTATCAGAAAACCATTTTCTTGTGACTTTAGCGGGGGCGTTATCATGTTGAAAAATAATGTTCTGAGATATTCCCGGCTTCTGGATATTTGGTAACAGTCCTATTTCTAATATTCAAATGTATTCCTTTGCATTCAGTAACTTTTCACATCTAATAAGTTCCCCAACTCCTGCTGCAATAAAAGTTCCCCATACCATTATCCTTCTATTCCCGTATTTAATTGTCGAATTTATGCAACTTGGCGAAAATCTTTCTCCAGTTCTTTGATTGTACCATTCGGGAGCATCACTAACAAGACAAAATCTTGATCCCTCTCACCAGAAAACATTCCTGAACCAGTCTGTATCTTTCTTGCCATAACACGAGAAAAATCTCTTTCTATCATTGATGTTCTTCTCAGATAAAAATGGCTTCTTTGCACACGTTTTAGAAGAAAATCCCATTTCTTTCATTCGTCTAGATATTGTATATCTAGAAAGAGAATTTCCAGCCCCTGTTTTGAATTCTTTGCTATAGTCAACATAAGTTTTATTTTAATCCTTCAAAAAAGTTAATTTAAGCCTGTGGTCGTCCTTCAAAGTGGATGCTCTAGGGCGACCAGATCCAGATTTACTTTTAACAAGCATTCAACTTCGAACTTTTGACCAATTCGCTTCACTACAGAAACAGATGTTTTCACTTTTTCTTTTCTTAAAAGATCAAAAATCTGCTTGTAAATCATTTTCGACTCTCTTACTCCTGCAATTCGTTTTTTTATATCCTTGCCAAGATGCGGTCTTACCATTTTTAGGATTATTTTTTCCACTTATTATTATATGCTATAATAATAATGATCTGCAAAATAGAAATTTTCAGTTAAAATTAACAAAAATTCATAGAAAAATATTGAAAAATCGATTTCTTCCTTCTTTCACGCTTGGCCCATTTTTTTTTTTTTTTCTGCTCATGAGTGTATGTTTATTTATCATAAATACTAATAAAAACATATGACTAGAGAAGCATGTTTTTCTAGTAAGTATAATAATAACTGTACGGCACAATCACGTTGCTCTCACCAGATCACCAAAGTTAAGCAACATTGAGCCTGGCCAGTACCAGATGGGTGACCATTTGGGAAGGCTAGGTGCTGTAGGTACCTTCTGAGAAGGTTGGGCGTGGGGCCAGCAACCTCACCCTGTAAAAAGAACTCCTCGCTACAAAAACATCTACAAAGTTGTAGATGGCCTATACCCCTCCAGGGGCTCATGGGCTATGAATAATATTAATTAGTGGGACCTGTGGAAATTCCATCTTTTATAAGTAATATATTCCTGCTGGATATTCTGTGGACATTCAGCATGAATAGTGACCCTGCGATATTATTGTAGCCCTTTTGCTAAAACTGTAAAAGTATTTATCTAAGTAATCTGTTTAATGTACATAGTGTCAGAATATATCTGGTTATTACACTTTATCGCCAATATCCTTATAGGAATCTCTGACATATTTCCATTGTATCAACGCTTGGCACAAATATAACCCCATAACAACAAATAGAAATCCCATTTTAGACACAACAGATATTACCCTCGTATCCTAGCCAGAAAACTATGAAGGTATAGTTTAGTTTCTATGTATGGCCGAAAAGCAATATCATTTTTTTTTATATTTTACTTTTTTGTTTTTGACATTGTATATTTCATGATCAGGAGATCCTATTTATTAAAACGGAGGATAGAAGGAGATAACATACTACGAACATTAAGTTAACATATATATACAGGGTGAGTCACGGATGTTTTTAAAGAAAAGCAATTTAAAATAAATAACTAAAACAAAATTTAACGTAAAACAAATAACAACAAACCAAACGGCATCTTAAGCTGGTTTAAAGAGTACCTTCTTCACTCCTTATCCCTTACTCAAGGAGAACAAGGAGCGTTCTAAAAACATCCATTTCCAGTGACTCATTCTGTATCTATATACTAATTTAATGTTCATAGTACGTTTTCACCTTCTACCCTCCTTTTTAATAAATAGGATCTCCTGATTGAATAATTTATAGTCTCGAAATTGTGACACATACGTATGTACGTTAAAAATACAACAGTATTAATATATAGATGATATCAAATAAATGTTATCATAATTATTTAATTTTCTAAACTGACAATAATTATAACCATTGTTCTTTGCATGTTAGAATAGCTACTGACTTAAAGAAATATCATTGGAATACATTATTTTCTTGCAAAGAACATGGTAGAAGGAAAATGAAGATCAATTGGATAGTCAAAATCAAATATCGATGTGTCAGATACATTTCTGTTTGGGTTCGACTTTAAAAATCGGACAAGATAACTTTATATATTAGATATATTCACAACACATTTCTTATTTTACAAAGAAAAGAAAGACAATAAACGTGTTCTTTAAATTGTTTTAGAATTCTTTTAGATAAGAATTGGTTATTTGTATTATTTGGATTCTTTGGACTGCTGTTCTAATGCTGTGTTAATTGCGTAACGTTTCCATTGACGTAACCTCCAATTTTCTTCATGAATATTTAGAGTTTGTAATGCTTTTAGATAAAAAAATAAATAATTTGATACAAGCTTCTGAAATGACAGCTGCAACAACTTCATAAAAGATCACAGAAAAGGTTTATTGAGGAGAATGTGGTATTTTCCTTGTAGAAAGCTGGACTCCGGCACCTGGTATTATCGCGGTAGTTATTCCAATGGAATCGTCGATACCGTAGAGATAACACTGGGGTGGAGAGAGAGAGAGAGAGAAGAAAAGGAGGTCCGTTCCGTTTGGTGTCTCTCTGCGTAAGAATGAGTTGTTCTTCTTCAAACCGGATGCTGGCTGATTTCCTTTGGGAATAGGAAGTATCAATGCGCCATACCCCTGACTGTCAAGATGTGGCCAAATAGCACAGGGGAGAGGCATTGATTCGAGGAAGAAAAAAGTCCCATTTGTTTCTGCTACAAATATCTTGTCAAACTCAAAAATCTTTCTGTTGGACGAGGTAATCTTTTTGTTTGATTTGGAAATCTGCACAGAATTTCAAACAGAACCCCTTATTTAATCCACACAAACAAATGTTCTCATTCTGTCAGCAAGGGTCCGTAGCATAGTGGATAATGCACTTAGTAAAATTTAGTTGTAAGTTATTCTCTTCTAGAGGCTGAAGGTTCAATTCTTCTTGTAGGTAACACTAAAAATGCAACTGTGAATTGCTTAGGACTTCTATTCAGTCATGGCTGATGGAATGAGGACATGCTATTCTCGAATTCGACAGAAATATTCCCAAGTTTGACAAGATGCACCTGAAGAAGGTCAGAGGTTACATCGGCTAAAACATTGTGAAAATAACACTGTTCTATAAATTATTGATGATGTACCCAATTCTGTTACTTAAATGGTCGCAATAAAGAGACTCGCTAGGTCGAATTGGCGTCTATCATTTTCCCCCTCTCTGTTTTCTTAACTTACCTTTCTTTTGTCATCCACACAAGAAGGAATTGAATGTTCATTATGGTTATGGCTGCTGCTGTGTGTGTTATATGTGTCCAAATGAATAGGCATGTAGATATACGTGTGGATATTAGCATACCTTTATTTTGTTAAAGAATGTACGTATGTTCATTTTGGCTGGTGCCATGTTTGTTTCCATGTTTGTAAATAGTGTGTGTCTATTTTGTTAATGTGTGTACTGAGTGCAAGGGTTGTTGGTGACTTAATGTTATGTAGGTGGAGGAGTATATATTCCTGTGTGGTGTCTATATAATACGGTATGTATATTCTATGTATGTGCATACAATCATGAGTGTGTGTGTGTGTATGTCATATACATACAGTCTATAAGGAGATCTTAAGACATACCTTTTCTCTTTTCTTCAGTCGGTGCCATTCTGATGATTACCTTCAATCTGGAAATCAAATCATGCATGCTCCCAAGACAAGACTTGTTTATTTTTATTTGCAGACAGCCTATATTCAGGATTTTCCTCATCCCTTGGACAGTCTCTGCATCGCCGAATCGATTCAGATTTCTTTCTTCTTTTCCCTTTCCTCATCTTGAATACAAGACTGTTTCGCTCTTACTCTAGTCTGACTAAAAACTCACGTGTGTCCCTTCCTTATATATTGAGGTGTGGTGTGAGGTGGCAAATTCTGCCAACACAATTTGCACTCAACATGCACTGACCTGCCTTGTGACCCCTACTAGCATACAGGTGCAATACGCCCGTCAATCAAAGTCAACAAGTTTGAGGCCTGTCAGTCTTAATCTTTCGACCTCTCTGCACTTAACTTATAACAAAAGCAAGTTGGTTCAAGCCAGTACTGTGTCTAACATGTTATTAACACATAATATTAATCCTACAAATACTAAAAAGCAAATGGCTTGAATTAGTTATTTTCTTTCTTTCTTTGGTTTGTTTCAATACACTCTCTTCTCCCGTCTTAAAGCAAGTAAGTTTTCCTAGAAAAGTGCTAACTCAAAGTATTTTCAACCAAGGAAAAGCGTTCCAAACCCCCAAAAGTAAATAACACATCTGTGTGAAAGAAATAATCCAGTACAATGTTAGAAAATCTTATAAGACCTGGTTAACAAAATCAGTTTTCTCCATAATTCTTGAGCCGGCTGCACCTTGAACAAAGACTCTACAATGTCTGCTCAAACTCCCTCCTTCCCCCGGAGTACCTTTGGGCTGGAGGGGGGGGGGGGTAAAAAGAACTCAATGACTCACATACCAGCCTTAATCAACTTTCACACTTCTATACATGCATTAAGAAGAATAAGGTAAACCAATGCATACACACATATACACAGTGCCACGCTGCCAAATACTCACATATTCACACTATGAACATATTAATCTACACATTTCTAAGCCTTGTGACTACTAACTCAACTTTCCTTGTTGTATATGAAACCCCTTCCAAAGTGTTGACTGTATCCCTCATCAATACTGTATCTTCACTTTGTGCTTAAAAGAACTGTCTCCTCACGTCTCTCTTCTCCTATATCACACCTCTATTATAAATGTGAACTCCGCCAAGTAATTCTCATTGTCATCGTGGTGTACCTCCGTTATATGTTTTGTCCCCATCATGCGTCTCCCCCCACCCCCGCTACATAACATCCTTACCAAACACGTGTTTGTATAAATGACTGAAAATAACTTATATTTTCATCTTTTGTACAAAAATGTTATATAAAATTTCGTTTCATCAAATTTACATTTCTGGAACTTTGTTTATGCTTTAGGTAGCATTTGCTACCTGGTGACCCTTCTATTCTTTCATTCATCTCTATTTTATGACGCATATACGCCTTTCATTGTATCCCTTTGCTAAAACATAACTTTCATACCACAATTTATATTGAATGTTGGTGTGGATCTTAGCTATACCCCAAAGATGCTATCGTCATCCAAGATGGCCTCGATCAAAACCAGAGACCATGCCATGGATTGCTAACTCAGGTTTTTGGTAAGCATACTACAAGTGTATATAATCTGATGCTGGCTTTAGTAGTTCGTTTCTTTCCTCATCCATATACCATTCAACATCTGAACATCATCGTCATATTTCATAGTTAGTCTTATTTCAAGCTGTGAAGTACAATTAGTTTTTGAAAACATTTTTTCTAATACATAAGCTATTTTTTTTTTTATCACAGTCTTGGATGTCTTCTTTTTCTCTACTCTCTTTCTGTGCTTAAAACTAAACACAAATTCCATGAAAAAAGCTTATTTCCTATAACTGTCTGCCTTTGGAACTCTATACTGCGGGGCTGCTTTCCAGCTGACTACAACATGATCGTTTTCAAGTCCAATTTAAGCAAGTTGTTGTTGAGCCGTCCTCTTAAATAATCAAATTCTATCCAATTTCTATCATTATCAATCATCGAGGTCATCTCACAGACCACCTAACATTTATTAACCCTGATCCTTGAGTGGCCTTCGAACCTTGATAAATGGTGATTCCCATGTAGAAAAAAAACAAAAAGAATTTAATCATTCCTTTGCCAGAATTACTTTAATGTCAGTAATATGACGCTATATTCCTCCCTCTTTAAACACAAACACTTTAGGAAAACAGACGTCTATTTGACATCCTCCTCGGGGAGGTTTTAATATCTCCCTAACGAACAAATGTAAAAACTGAACCTGAAAGGAATCCTTATTCCACACATAAATTATAAAGATAACTGTTTGTTCTTACAAACAATTATTTTCGAATGAACAGTTAGTTTTGCTCCAAAAAGATTTTTCCTTATTGGACAACAAAATTTAGTTTTTGAACATTTCCATCTCCAACCATCAATTGACTCCAAATAACGGTCTAATGCACATACTAAATTACAGATTTCATACTTTTAAGAATTTATTACCGACGCTTGGCAATCCACTGAATCATTTCAAAATTGTCAAACAGCTTCGCGACAAATTGGAATATTGTTATTTTTTTAGTCCGCATGAAATCGTTGTCATAAACATCATTTTCAAGACTTGTTGGATGCGTTCTTTATTACTCTTTTACAGTGGTTGCTGGAAATCTTGAAGGCGGCTTTAGTTTCAGTACATCTATTACGCTGGAAGCAATGGAAAAAGTGATTTCTATGTGCAATGGCAGCAGCACATTCTAGAGAGAACCACGGTTGGATGGTAGGTTTTTTTCTGGAATTTTTTGAAGGGCATGAAGTGGTCTATACCTACAATTAACCATTGTTTCTGTTTGTTGTCATAAACACATGTTTCTAGAAACAGAAAATTTCCGACATCTCAGATGACTGCTCACACAAAATACTGCCGACCTAGAATACAGTTTTTTCTTCTCCCTCATTCTAAATGAGGACTAAAGGACAAATTAGGAGAAGCAAGCGTTACGGGAGCTGCTGATAACGCATTCACAATGACTTGTCTACTCTCCATAATGATGATTTAAAAATATTTATTGTTAATTTTAGTTAGTTTAAAAGGTAATGATATTATGATTGTCTTTAAATTGGAAAAATTATGAAGTTCAATATTTCAACTACCATTGAGAATTTTTGTATTTCATAAACTTACCTTGATTATTATCCATAGTGCTTGAAAAAGTGTTTATGACAACAAACGAAATCCTCCACTCTCTGAAACAGATGGCGGCATACTGAATGTAAACAATGGACAGTTGCAATCTGGAAGTATCTCGCATCTACCCAGATACTGAACTAATACGTACAAGGCGTGCTTGAATCAATTTCCACTTTATTTCCACTGCTGTTATATTCATTTATTTATGACTGAACGAATTCGTTCAACCAGATCATAGAAGGTTAAAGATTGCATGAAATCATTTTCATAAACATCCTTTACAAAACTTGTTGCTTTCGGCTAAGTACATATCAGTTACATCTTACATGGAAATGTATCAGAAGTCTTTGTCTAACGCAAAGCAACAAAACCTTTTGGTTAAAACGTCAAGCAGAGATTCACTAGTCACAAGTTGAGTCGAGTAGAGTTCTTTGTTCACAACACGAGATACTCGTAAACGTTCTCTATTCGCATGTCTTAAACGCTTCTTCCACTCCTCCCAGCGCCTTTTATAATGTTTTGGGCACCCCCAGTTTGCATATACCACACGAGACTGCTTGAGATCTACGCATGATTGGAAGCTTTAAAAAACAACAGCCGCCATCTTAGGCCTCTTTTTTTTTCTTTTTCTGCCTTTCAGCCTGCTGCCGAGACAGATTCTCGCCCGTTTCTGAGGTAGGTCCTCTCTATGTCTATCACACTCCCTCCTGATCTCATGATCACAGAAATGTCAATGGGGTGGTGATCACTGTCGCCGGGTGTTTCTCCGAAGGGCAACGATGCATGTCGCTTCTTTGCTTAAGCTCTCGTCCGCGGACTTGGGGTTGAAGAATACCACTTCTGACTGAACGAATTAGTTCAACCAAGTCATAAAAGGTTAAAGACTGCATGAAATCATTTTCATAAACATCTTTTACAAAACTAGTTGCTTTCGGTTAAGTACATAGGTGTTAGAATTAGTCTTCAGATTACTAGTGATTGTCAGGGTTAGTTTTGTGGTTTCATATCTTTTGTATGTGTATGCTCGTTTTCGTATCTCACAATCAGTTGCATCTTAAATTAAATTAAATTGTGTTTTTATTAATAATTATAAATAATTAAAATAATAATAATAATGCACAAGAATTTTAATTTAAAGGCGTGTTTGAATCAACTCCCACTTTATTTATGCCTTTATATTCATTTATTCACGACTGAACGAATTAGTTCAACCAGGTCATAAAAGACCGCATGAAATCTAGCCATAAACATCCTTTACGAAACTTGTTGGATGCATTCTAAGAACTCAGTGGCCATTTTCTTTCTAGGCCGCTTTGCCTAAACATTACCAAATACGTTTAACACACCCCTCTTTCGATTCTTTATACACATGTAATGTTGTGGCCCTTTAGCTATGATCACAGCGTAATATCTGTGTTATGTTGTGGCGGGTAGTGCCAAGGGTCAGAACGATTATTATGAATAATTATTAAATTATTTAGGTTAAAAAGATATGCAGAAAAATGTTTTAAAATAAAATAATGTTAGTTAAAATATGTTAAATATTTAACTGGGAAATTTTGGCTCAAGGAAAAATGTTATGAATAGAGGAAAAGCATAAACAAATTAAGTTTGGAATTTGGTTTAGTAAACAACGATTTGGCTTTCATGACAAATGAGATTGTCTACTCTGGCTTACGTAAAAGACACATAAGCCAGGAGAAATCAGAATTAGTAGTGAGTCGGTAACAGGAAGTCAAAGAGACGAGTTGGTAGTTAGCTAGCCACTGGGTTACTTAATGGACAGGAGTTGTCTCTGTGGTCTGATGGAAGCATCTACAGACGAACTAAGGAAGAAGATTAAGGGACTAAGGAAAAAGATTAAGAGTTGCAAACTCCAAGACGTGAAACATTTGGAAATAAAGATCTGGAAATGATAACTCGGCATTGAGTGTTCTGTTCAGAAGAAGATGCCTTCATTTCAGGTACCTGCCACCAGAGAAGAGGGAAACAATGAATAAGATAGGTGACCTGACGGGGGTCAAACAGACAAGGGGGTTATTCGTTCTTGTTAAAGACTGTTTGTTACTGCTATATGTGAAAACACCCACATACACAGAGAAAAACTATTAAATATACACATAACAGATCGACATGTACAGACACCTCATATACAAAGAAAAGTAATTGTCCTTATAATTCTAACCACTAGACGATACACGAGTATCGATTACAGAAACACATATACCTTATATACACTAGATATACATAGACACGGTTATATGACCACAACACCTCAGCAAGTAAAACAGATGTTAAATCGAATATCATGATGAATATTATGAAGTCTAACATTTAAGAGAAAAGAGCGTTTTGCTCATCGTTTATCTTAATGTTCGTTTCATATTCTTTTAGAGAGAAACAATGAATAAGATAGGTGACCTGACGGGTGTCAAAGAGACAAGGGTGTTATTCGTCATTGTCAAAGACTGTTCGTTACTGTCCTATGCGAAAAACACCCACACACACATAAAAAGACTATTAAATATACACATAACAGATCGACATGTACAGACACACCATATACAAAGAAAAGTAACTTTCCTAATAATTCTAACCACTAGACGATACACGAGTATCGATTACAGAAACACATATACCTTATATACACTAGACATATATAGACACGGTTATATGAACTCGACACATATGCACAACATCATCTTTCACACTTCACATCAAATAAGGATTTTTTTTTCTTACAGCTTCTTTTGCCAATATATTGTATACATTTACTTGATTAGAAATTTACTGTTGACTCACTTCAGTACCCGGGAGATCGGTAACCAAGGCTCATTCCAAATTTTCAATTGATATTGGCCTTGCAGAACTTTTGTCATTGAAGGAGAAGAAGAAGAAGACGGTAAAAGTTTTCAGGCGGAAATAAAGCATCATTAATGCGAGGAAATAATTCGTTAATCGTAATTCGTTCAATCGATTGAGTTTGTCTGGAAGTTTTCCCATTCATACAAATGTCTGTGCCAAAAAATTGTGAGAAAGTGGCAGTCATTTTGTTGGGATTTATAGACTAAGACACTAACCAACCTTGAAGGGGAGATGAGGCAGAAACGATGCTTTAATAAAAGCTATAAACCACTAGATTTGGTTATCATCATCATCATCATCATCATCATCATCATCATCATCATCATCAATTAATATAGCATAATCATGTTGACACACGGGTTCTCATTAGATAACCCAAATTAAACTACATTGAACCTTGTCATTACCAGATAAGTGACCAATTTGGGAATACCAGATGGGTTACCAATTTTGGCGTTGTATGTAGGGGTACGTCGACACCTCCCTGCGAAAATAGCAAAAACCTAACAACGTCAATTTCCTTTGTCAGTGTATGAATGAATGCAGGGACTTTAACTCTTTGCTGTCCTCAGGGTTTGTGGAACTCTTCTATGAACTGGGGCTTTCCTAGAGGGAGCCAATCAGGAGGAGCGGAAGTGGGCATGAGGGACCTGGATCCTGTACAGACATTTCTTGTGGAGAAGTTAACTTAGAAAATTGGGCTCTTGAATCAAGGAACATGGCTAACATAAAGCACAAGATTAATGTGTTTATGGACTAGAGTTGTCAATCCTCAAACACTATAATAAATTAAACATTTTGGTCAAATTTATCAGCCAAGTGTATCCAGTTAGATGGTTTGGGATCAAAACCGACAATATTTTTTTTTAACCAACAACAGTATATTTTAATATGATTCAGAGAACAAAACAGTTAACTGAAATCCAAATTAATGTTTTAAACTATTCAAAATATAGTGCTTTTGCATTACTTCCAGAAAATATAATATCGATGATAAACTCAGATGAATTGGATGTGAGAGAAGAGGGCATTCAAACGATTTTGTCCATTAAGTAAATAAATATTTATCCATTAAACTTTATTAGTTTTCTTAATTTATCCAAACAATTGTTAGTTTAATTCATATTACATTGCAAAAATATAAAAAAATTAAGTGTTTTCAAATAATTGCTTTGCTTTTTTTGTGTTGTTTTTTCCAGAAATAGTGAACAACTAAAAAAAAAAATGAAAAAGATTACTGCTATCAATTTTGCAGCCACACATTGGTCAAATTTGATTGATTTTTCTCAAAAAGTTGTATATGAAGCAAGACAGACACATTACAAAGTTATTGTGTCAGCAAATTAGACCTTCATTTTCCTTAAAAGGAAATTATACAGAACAATTTAGTTCTATTATAAGTTTATATTATTGCCACTAATAAAAAATTTATATACATGGTTCTGTAACTTGTATCAAATTGTTATATTGTGTAATACATCTCCACATATATTTTTGAAATGTGAAATTTAAAAGACTTAGTTGCTAATTAGCTTTTTTTACAATTTTTGTTTAATCAATGCAGTAAAAGTTGAGATATTTTGATAGGTGTGATTCATAATTAAAATTATAATTCATGTATTTATTTTTCTTTCAATGTATTTCATATAAATATATCAATTTTAATTGAATATTTTATAAAAATAGTGAAATTACAAAGTCAGTGTTGTGAAAAATGCTATGAAAATGAAGGATTTTTCAGCATTTTTCTACACAATTTTTAAAATTAAATGCTCAGTTTTCTGTCCAAGATGGGAATCTAATTTTTAGTATATGTTCTTATCACATCAAATCCGAGCTATCATCACCAGTGCCATGTTGATTTTCTGAAAAAAGTTACAAATCGACCTGCCCTAATATAAATGCGACTGGGACCACTTGTGAATTTCATACTCCTTTCGAAGAAGTGCGTTAAACTAGCTTTAGGGTTATTGCCACAGTTTCATCATCATCATCATCATCATCATCATCATCATCATCATCATCGGTTTAATATCTATACTGTCTCCAGGATGCATAAATATCTTCCACAGCATAAACTCTTGTCGACAACCAAGACTCTGCGGCATGGTTTATTTTACACACAGGTTTATTGATTAGCGACAAAAATAAAACTGCAAAGGAATAAAAACATTGTTTCAGAAACGCGTAAATACAAAATGAAGACGAGGTAAAGACGAAGAGTTTACTAAAAACTTAAAGAGAATCGTAAACTAATTTTAAAAAAAAAAAAAGGGATGCACATTCTAAATTCTGACCTGTTCAATTTGGTTCCAAGCACTCGACTGCACTGCCCACTCGATTCTAGTCTTTTTATATCGTCTTCTGGGGGACGAAGCCTCATTGATATACAAATCAATGCATATCACACTACAATAACTTAATAAACTTACAGAAAATGAAAAGTACTGCTAGAAGGAAAAAATATAAATTATGTTATATAACAACCAAATTACACGATCAGTGGTAGTAAACAAACTTCGCTTATTTGTTTTATTTGGATTCAAGCTACTGTTCTCATGATGAGTGTGATTTTCACAATGTTTTGGTCGATGTAACCTCCGACCTTCTTCAGGTGTATCTTGTCGAACTCTGGAATGTTTCTGTTGAACTCGGGAATTTGGACGAATTTCAAACAGAACCCTTTATTTACTTCTCGAGGGTAGCATGCTCTTCTATCAGCCATGATTGGACAGAGGTCCTAAATAATTTGCAATTGTATTCTTCGGTCGTCCACATTGAGGATTGAAATTTTAACCTTTAGGAGAGTATCATTTTTACAGTTAATTTTTCCAAGTATTCTAACCATTGTGCCATGAGTCCTCCATTCGTTTAGATAAAAGGAATAACACTAAAAAATAATGCTAGCACTATTTCATTCTAGAGAGAAGAAAGGCAATATTTCTTACCAGTGATGTTCAAAAATGTTGCGCCAGTTAAAGATATAACAAACTACATGATAAGAGGTTGTGAAGAAGACAGCTAAAAGAGATCAAGGACAAGCACAGGAAGAAAAAAAGGGATATAAAGGGATATAAATGCTAAGGAATATGTCTGTTTTGCATGGTGACCTCTGTTATTCACTTCTGGCCATGAGAAGTCCTGATAGATAATCCATTTGCTTGGGAATTATGTCAAAGGAAAGTCGGTCAGAAGCCTGGGTGAACTTGCTTTTGGGAATGATGTCAAAAAAGTGAAAATGGGGGACGTAGAATCCTCTAAGATTAGGTCAACAAGATTAACTGACATTTTAAGACAATGCATGGTGGAGTGTTGACATCATCTCTGTCAATAAAATAGATGTAATGACAAAAAGAAGGAGAGACAGTAACTATTGTGGTCGAGCTAAATGACACACACCAACCCGTCATGTGTGTTGTCACTAATATCAAAACTGTCATTCTGAAACTGAAAAGATTATTTTGAATAAACAAAATATTTTATAAGCAGCTGTGTATGTTTTATATTTCGCTGCCAAGTGTATATATCGAGATAATGACAAAGTTTGATTTTTTAGAAATTATATAGATTGAAAACCACCTTTGATAACCGGCTGTAGAAAATATATAAACGTTTACTGTCTCCTTTTTTTCTGTTTTCTTTTTTACCTGGAAATTTCATCTACATATCTCATCTATCAGAGAGAAAGAAAGAGTAGTTGGGTGTGCAATGTTGTAAACTTCACTCATGAGGCTGAAAAAAAATGCAAGTGTTGGGACGATTAATAAAAATTGGAGTTGGGAATTGAAAAAATCAGAACTTTTTGGGATATCAGAATCGTTATTGAAATCAGAAAGATTTGTGCCTGTTGTTCGATGCCAAAAAAGATCGATTCTTCTTTTTTGTTTTTATTTGTTTATTTTTGCTTTAAACTTAGTGTTCTGTAGCTCGTGTTAATGATGAAATGATAAATATTTATTGGTTTTAAATTATCATTAAAACTAAAATTTATAGATCACCCCCAAGTGTATTTTTATGCTTGCAAAAAATATACACACATATTATATGGAATTTTATGATAATTCGCCCCCCCCCCAAAAAAAAAAGCAACTTTATATTGAAAAAGAATTGGAATTAGAATCGATAATTGTATTGGAATCGTTAATGTATAACAGAATCGGTAATGGTATAAAAATAAAAAAAATATTGGAATCGTCCAATCACTAGAAAGAAAAAAACAAAAGACAAAAGGATATACATGTGGTTTCAATCTGCGTTGAAGTAAAACTTACCTTTGTTTTCCACTAGGCACTTTTTTATTTCCGGTATCTTAATGCGCATGCCCAGAAGTTCATCAACTTCTAGTCAATTGTGACAACATTAAAAGGGTGGTCGATGTGAGTCAGTGCTGGCTGGTCAAAAGAGGATTTGTAGGGATTGTTTGTTAGCACTCCTAATAAAATAATTGTCAAACATAAAAGCACGGAACAAATAACACAACCCTTTTTAAAACAAAAGAATGAAAGAATTTATTTGGACAGCAGAAAATTGAAAGTTGGGCTTGAGAAAGGACTTTACGGTTCTTTGGTTTTGTCAGTGAGAAAACTATTCTTTATGTACTCCAAGATTGGAAGCAGCTATTTTCGGTGAAGATCATCGATGCTGGAATGTCGAGTAAACAAGCACGAGAGAGAAAGATAGGTGTTTGACTTTGCTGCTGACCAGGTACTCTGCTGACTGTGTTTTCACATTATGATAATCCGAACCCCCCACCCCCCGAAAAAAAAAACCCAAAAAACTCTGTATTACAAAAGCATTGAAATCAGAGGCATTGGAATCAGGAATTTAGAACAGAATTGGTAATTGTATCGAAATCGAAAAAATATTGAAATCGGCACCAGAAAGTGTATATTATGTTAGCGGGTGTGTATATATATGTAAGGGTATATAATGTACATGAATATAATGTAGTTTCTTTGTGTTGTCTTGTGTTTAATAACGTTCCTTGTACATGGGTTTGTAAGTTTACACATATACATTACACATATAGATACAGTTTCAACAGGACATGTAATATTTTATAAACAAACAATTCCGTATAACAAAGGGGCGAAACATCTTTCTGGAGACCTAACAGTGTGACTAATCAGTCACGTTTGCTTTGGTCCAATTTTATTTTTTTTATCTCTAGGTTTGAAAGCTTATTGTTTATGTCCACCACATTCTTTCCTTGTTATTGTTTCTAAGTTAACATAAATATTTTACTAAACATTCCTTTCTTTCAAAACATTTTCTCTGCATACCTTTTTCTACATAACAGTTAACAAAATAATAATGTTTGTTACCTAACATTTTAACAACTTTTAATAATAACCGTCGATTTTTCTAAATCAACTATCAGCAATGTAGCACAGTGTCACCACGGCATAATCTAACACCATCACTACATAGAAAAAACAAAGACAAAGAATGACGTTTCTGAATTTTTGAGATAAGGATTGGTTATTCGTATTATTTGGATACATCAGACTGTTCTCATCTTGAGTGTGATTTTCACGACGTTTCTTAAATGTGATTTTCACAAAGTCTGCAAGACCCATGGCGCAGTGGTTAGAGTACTTGGAAAAATAAGTTGTAAAAAGTTATATTCTTCTGAAGGTTGAAGGTTTAATTCTCAGTGTGGGCGACCGAAAAATACAATTGCGAATTACTTAGGATCTCTATCCAGTCATGGCTGACGGAACAAGAACATGCTACTCCCGTGAAGTAAATAAAGTGTTTCACTTGAAATTCCGTCCAAATTCCCGAGTTCGACAGAAACATTTCAGAGTTCAACAAGATACATCTGAAGAAGGTCGGAGGTTATATCGACCAAAACGTTGTGAAAACCACACTCAAGATGAGGACAGTAGTCCGATGAATCCACATAAAATGAAAGACAAAAAAGTAGACGTGTGGTTTCAATCCGCATTGAAGTAAACCCTACCTTTGTTTTCCACTAGGCGCTCTTTTTATTTCCGGTATCTTAATACGTATGCCCAGTAATTCCTGAACTTCCGTTATGCAATAAAGGCAATTGTGACAACACTAAAGGGTTGTTGATGCGAGTCAATGATGGCTGATCAGAAGAGGATATCTCCATTTTGTGCATGACTTCACAGTCACATATGTTTTCATTCAAGTGTTCGAAGTTTCATATTACTCACATTTCCATACAGTTTAAGAAAAAAAAAAGGATAAAAATGAAAGACAAAGTCAAGTTAGAAAATCTACAAATCTTTTTTTTTTTTATTTCAGTCATTTATACATTTTTAAAAAATCTTTTTTATATCAATAAAATGTGTGGGAAAAAAAGGGGAAATTTTTCTTTCAAGCAACAACTAAAAAATATTGTTTTTACTGCTTGTAATCAGCAGGTATCCAGAGGATTTCAGTACTTTGATGAAGAATTCCGAGTCAGTCCCGGAAATAGCCAAAGCATTTTACGATTTGGATGCTACTCTCTTTTCTCTTTTTTATTTAACATTATTTTTTATTACCCTTCCAATTTACTCTTATATGTTTTACCATTTTATCCTATTCCTCCATTCTGATTTGATAACTCTCATAAAACCATTTTCTATATTTGCATTTTGTATAATTCTGGCCATTCTCTTCTTCTGATGAGAAGCATTTAGTTTCAGAATGTCATGATCTAAAGAGGCTTTTCCCTAATTTTCCCCTTAACTTTTCCTTATTGTTCTGATGATATAATAAAGTTATATATAACTTTTATTCCTCATCTTTCATTTAATATTATCGTCTGCTCCTCTTAGCAGTGTTGGGCTTTTCTTATTTTGATAAGTTTTGCATTGTTAAAGATTTACTCTTTGATAACATAATTGCATTTACTTTTTTTCAAATCCTAACCTTAACTCATGGAAGGGAAACATAGATTTACTTTTAGCAGTCTTGTATCTCCTGCTTTTTTTTTACTTTAAATCCTCACATTTTTTATTGCATTTTCATTTCAAACAAGACACAGTGCCATTTTAAAGTAGGGGGCTACTATCTGGGACATGATTGCAGGGACACTATGTAGGGAGTTGAGCAGCAAGATGTCTGTTTACATTACACTTGAACTTCTGCATGTCAGTACAGTTGGGAAAGCAGGAACCCGGAAGGGAATTTCAAAGTCTAGCAGTTCTGGGGAAGAAACTATTGGAGTAGAAGGCTTTCTGGCATCTGAGAATGCAGAGTGGGATTTTGCTTCTTGTTGGGTTTTTCGGGGGTATTTACATCGAGAGAGCATAAGAGCTTGTAGTTCGTCAGAACATCCACCATTAAAATACTTGTAGAACAAGCAGAAGGATGCAGCATTTCGTAAATGAAACAGAGGCTGAAGCCTAGCTGACAGTTTGGGACCTATTAGGCTGGCAAGTCTCTTTTGAACCCTGTCCAAGAGCGAGAGATTGGTAGCAGATGCACCAGCCCAAATGTGACAACAATACTCCATACAAGGCAGAATGGTGGCCTTGCAGAGGTACAGGATACTTTCAGGCATAAGTAACTTCCTAGCATGGTAGAGAGAGAGCCCACCTTCCTCACAGCAGCCGCAGCAATGCCCTTGACGCATCTGTTCCAACTCATGTTCCCTGTGAACGTTAAACCGAGGAGTTTGAACAAAATACTTTCAGGTAATGTATCATTAGCTATTATTAGTAGAAAAGTTTTCTTGTAATTCTTAAAGAAAACAAGCTTAGTCCACATTCCACGAGCGATGTTTTGTTGTTTCTCGGTCAGAATCTAACCATCTGAAATTAGTGTTGCCTAATTTTTGATCATGAAGTAGTATTTTTTAGCTCCTTACATCAAGTGGGTTCATGCCTTGTCTGGAGCAAATTCCATAAGAAAAATAAAAGAAATAACACTGTATGCTTAGTGTTGTCAATCTTTTTACATTTTTTTTTTTTTTTGCGACTTCCAAATCGTAAACTGCTTTCGCCATTTCCGGGACTGACTCGGGATTTACCATCAAATTACTGCTATCCCCTTATTCACCGTTATTATAAATGTTTCCAAAACACGTTTACAAAATACTACAGGTGCATAAATGGATGTACCGTTTTTGAACTTCTTAGCAATCACACCGCCATGAATTGATCATTATATCGTGTTTTTATTATTCATTAAAAAAAAACAATTCTTTATTACTGATTAAATAGAATTCACATTTAAAAGAGAATGATTATTTATTAATTAATGTTACAAACATTTTATTTTTTATCCGTTCTGTCCACCCATATTTCTTCAAATTAATCGTTAGTAGAAATTATCCCATTTTTTTTTTTAACTATTATTTTTTCTTAGTGATCCAGAACCTCAATTTTTAAAAAAAAATTTCATTTTTAAGATTATAAAAAAAAAATCTTACACTGATGTTTCCAGATACAGGGAAAATATTAGAATATCACATTTCAAATTTTCCTCGAAACTGTTATCATTAAAATCACTTGAAATATTTTTGCAATTATATTATGTTTTTGGTAAATGGAATAATGCTTAAGTCATATGATAATATTGTTACTTTGATAAATTAATTTTTCTTCGATTTCATTAACACGGACTTTAGGGGTTTTCCTGTAATATATAAGGCATATTAAAACATATTTTAATTTTTAACATCTATGATGTTTTATGTTCATAAAAAAATCACAAATAAATTCATACCTTCTTTTTCAGTACTTAAAGCTATAACTTTAGTCAATGTGTTTTTGTTTACACAAAATGATACAATTTCATTAATATTAAAAAAACCCAAAGTGGATTAACAAAAAACAACAACAAAGAAAATTAACAAAAAATAAAATGGATTAGATTCTGTGGTCGTTATTTTATAAATACTAAAAATTTCATTAAAATTAGTTAATTGTTTGAAGTTTGGTGAATTTTTAATTGAACGCAGGGGTCAAAATATTTTTTTACATTTTGGGCATCAGCCATTCTTTGCAGTATTTGTCCTCTGCTTCAAACAAGTGTACTTTTACATACATAATTATTGTTTGCTTAGTTTTTTTTTATTATTCATATTGAATAAAAGTTAAGTTCACTACAAATCGAATCGTATCCATTTTTTCTTTTTTAAATACAATTTTAAAGTAAATAGTAAACGAATTTTAGTCTTTAAAATCCACGAAACAACAAAACGTTTCTTTACTTTTAACATACAAACACAACTTTTCTTTTTGAATTGATTCTTGTTTTTTTTTTTCTTTTATTGAATATTGAATAAGTTTAGTGTCAGTATAAATTGTGTTACTTATTTTTCTTTCTTTTTTTTTTTGTGTATTTTCTAACAGCTTCCTAATTCTTTTTGTAAAAAGTTCTTATTCATTATCTATAGTCTGACTTGTCAGCAGATCTTACTTGCTTGTACCTTAGGCATGACGTCATTTTCCAGTGACAAGGCCTTCTTTATGGTGGTCATAGTTTAATTCAAAATTCTATAAAAAGATTCCCGAGTTTTACAAAAATCACCTGAAGAAGGTCGAAGGTTACTTCGGCCAAAACGTGTAAAAATAAGATCCAAATGAAAAAATAATCGAAATAATAACACAAAAAAATATTTATTAAATAAGAACGCACTTGTTTCATGGTAGTGTGATTTTAAAGAAGCAGCCATTTTGTGTCCTTGGGATTTGTAAATGACCTTCTGGATTGATGGAAAGATCCAGAATTGACGGTGCAAACTAAGACTTGCTATCATCTTCTATCAGATAAGAATATGTACATTTGCATTTGCTATGCAAGTGAAGCAGAAAAAAAAAACGAAAAATATTTTTTTTTTTTATTAATTATTTCATGACGTTACAGAGTTTCACGCTTGAAAAAAAAATCAACTCATCTGACCTGAGTGAAAAACAATTTTCACTCTTTTTTTTTTAATCAGAAGTGACATTTAGTCAGACAAAATTTGGGATTTTTTGCTAGCAGACGAATGAAGTCAATCATTTTGACATAAAATCATTAAATGCCAGAATTATTCAAAATTCATTTCTTAAAAGTGGAAAAGGGGGGAAAATATTGAAGGGAAAGGGTAATTGATTTTCGAATTGACATAAATGCAAAAATAAAGATATATATATATATATATATATATATATATATATATATATATATATATATATATATATATATATATATATATATTGTGTGTGTGTGTGTGTGTGTTTGGGTTTTGAAATAATTTTATTAAAAAAAATGCATTTTTAATAAATGAAATCAAGCAAAACCAATTTCCTAATCCATTCAAACAATTGTTTTATTTCTTATTTTTTTAATTTTTTATATGATTATTAATTCCAAACAACAAACTGAGTTAAAAAAGAAAAAAATGGTTTCATCACCATTTGCCGATTCTTTTTTATCCATTATTTAAATGTTTCATCATTTTTTTAGATGAGGATTGATAATTTAGATTTTTTGGACTACTATTCTCATCCTGGATATTTTTTTTTACAAAGGTATCACCATTTTTCACAATGCTTCAGCCGATGTAAACCCCTGACTTTCTTCAGGTGCATCTTTTCAAATTCTGGAATCTGTACAGAATTTAAAATTGGATCCTTTATTTAATTCACATGGGGGTAGATTATTCTTGTTCCGTCAGCCAAAGACACGACACTCGGTTATCTTTACGATTACTGTTTCCACTTCACTTCCGTTATTATTTAGAAAAAGCTCTTTTCAACATGGAGAAAAGGAGGGGATTCCTTTACCTATTTTATACTTTCTCCTAACAATTTAATAAACGAAAGATACTGTAACACAAATTTCAAACAAAAGCGAAGAAATAACCGGAAGTGGAGTGGAAACAGTAATTGTAAAGATAATCCAACACTTTTTCTGGAGAGTGAAGGTTAAATCATCAGTAGAGGCAATACAAAGAATGTCATTAATAATTGCGTAAGACTTCTACTCAGTCATGGTTGGCGGAACAAGAACTCTCTATTGTAACGGATTAAATAAAGGGTGTAGTTCAAAATTATGTAGATTCCTGAGTTTGATGCAGCTGTCTACAATATGGTTGTTTTCAAGTCTAACGTAAACAAGTTTTTGATGAGCCGTTCCATATAAGTTAACAAATTTACCGAATCTCCATTACTAACGGTTACTATATTGTACAATTTCTGCTGTATACTCTTTAACCCTTATCCTCGAGTGGCCTCTTGGCCTTGATAAGTGGTGATGCCTATGTAAAAAAAAAAAAAAAGAAGGTTGGAGGCTACATCAGCCAAAACGTTGTTAGAGTAGCATCTAAGATAGGAATAGCAGTCTGAATAATCCAAAATTATCTTATGCTAGCATACTTATAATATTTTTTAAAAATTGGTTCATATTCTGAATAAGTACCTCTAATCACTTTTAACGGCATTAACATTTGTTTTAGTAAGACCCATGAAAATAAATAAAGAATATTCGAAACTAGCTGGCCGTTTGGCATGGCCCGTTCATAAAATCCGCTTAAATATGATATTTTAATTTATGCAGAATTTGTATTAATTCATACACAGCCAATTCTCTATTGATTATTATATTGTACCAAATATATTAGTAATTTCAAAAGTTTAACAAAAAATAAGAAGTCTCTTAAATGTCATCTAACGCTAAGCCATAAATGAATTTAAACAATAAGTTGTTGGAACCTCATATGTCGAAATCGATCGACAGGAGAGTTATATATATATATATATATATATATATATATATATATATATATATATATATATATATATATTAAACTACCTGAACGCCCGGCGTTGCTCAGTTATAAAAAAACGCTTAAACATGATATTTTAATTTATGCAGATTGCGTATGTATTATTATAGAATTAACTCTCTGTTGAATATTATATATTACGATTAAATAATTTACCTGATGGACTAATTTGCAAAAAAAAAAAAATAAATAAATAAATAAATAAATAAAATAAATAATAATGATAATGTAGTTCATCAAATTCCATCTGTGTTTGTTTACAATATCACGTCAGCTGATATTTGGGCTTGACGATAAATACCCTGGAAACTCACTTCTGATTAATTTTTAGTTTTAAAATATGCAAGCAAATAAATGATTTGCGGCAATTTTAAATGGTAACTCTTCTTTTATCATAAATTGAACTCATTAATAAGAAAAAATTAAAATAAAATGATGAGGTACATTCAGTTTTGAACACCAGATCATTCGATCGGGAGTCGAATGCTTTATCACTGAGTTATATTTCCAGATGTCAACAAATCTGGGGTTTTTTCTAATAAGAATTTATTTGTTGAGATTTTATTATCTCCCTTGCTTGTGCAAACATAAAATATTTCCGTGTAAAAATTCTTTTCTACTTATAAGAAAGAAAGACTACTTTTGGGATCGTATTTTTTCTATTTTTGATGTTTATCGGATGAATTTCTGTACAAAACATATCTAAGAACATTGCCAGACATATAAATTAGCTTTGTGTGAAATTTGCAAAAAGATAGGCTCAGCCGTTTCGGAACCTATAAGGGGGGGAACTCACACACACACACACACACACACACACACACACACACACACACACAAAGTGACTTTTAGATGATAGTAGAGATAGAAATAGAGATATTCATTAATATACAAAATCTGCATGAATTAAAATATATTTAAGCGTATTTTATGCCGGACAACATCGCACCCCCTTCTGCTAAAATAATATGTACAAATTGGCACAGTTTTGTGGAAGAATGTTAGTGATAAATGAGGAATAGTTTTTGTTGGTTTATATTTTTACACATCAAAAAACAAATTTATCGTAAATATTTTCTGATAACCAAAGAAATATTTTATGACAAGAGTCATTATCATCGCCATACAGTTTAACGTCCATTTTACATGCTAGCATCTGGTGGACGGCTTTTAGAAATTGACTATCCAAACAATTATATCTCTGGCCAGGTTTTTATCCCTCAATCTCTCAAGTGCTTCCTCATCACATCTTCCCATATTTTCCCTAGCCTTCACCTGCTTGCTGACCTGACCGTACCACTTCAACTATTCTACATCTACAAGAACACTTCCTCATTCATTCAATGTGAGTATACTATTGAAGTCTCCGGTCTGCATACATTTCCCTATATTGTCCAGATTTAATTTTCTTCTGGGGTCAACAGTCTTTAAGACTTATGGTATACAATCATCGATACAATGTGCGGCATAATCACATTGACACATCGGTTCTCATTAGGTTGATTGGTTGATTGGTTGTTTTGTTTTACGGCATATCAACCCTTTTCAGGTTATTTAATGCCGGATCTGGTGATTTTGAAGAACAATTTTTTTTAATATAGTATATTTGTTTTTTAAGTCGTATTCTATTTTACCCATAGTTGGGACCCTAACAGGTACTACCACTCTGGGTCAGAGTGGACCTGGGAGCAATGGCAATTAAAGGGTGGCTCCACACTCCCTAAGGCCTGCAAGCTGGAGCCTCACCATCAGATATAGTTTAAGGTCATATCCAGGACCGGTTCTCATTAGATCATCAAAGTTAAGCAATGTTTAGTCTAGTCCATACCAGATGGGTGACCAATTTGGAAATTCCAGGCGCTTTATGTAGGAGGACGTTGACATATCCCTGCAAAAGCTGCAAAAACTTAACATCGTCATCTCCCCTAACAGGGATATACATGTGATTGAGGATTGCTTGTGAATTTCACACTCCCATGGAATTTCCTCCTTTGGAAGAAGCCAGTTAAACCCGCATAGGATTAGTGCCGTTTCTATACAGTCATCATTACCATATTATTTCTCTTCATGCAACACATATCCTCAACCCTCACTGGCCAGGTTTCACATCCATTACATCATCATACTGTGTACACACGCCTGACAGATTCTTTTCTCGGTTGACAGTGGTAATGCCATGCTGGTTAGTAATGACAGAAGTTCCCTGAACATTGTTTCATGTCTAACTCATGCAATCACAGCAGCACCTGCTCCACCCTGTGCTCCAACGGTATCACCAAGATAATAAAACTTCGGGACAACCTCAATAACTTTCACCATCCCAATACACTTTCTCTACATCTGAATTCTCATCTGCCTCCACTGTCATACACTTCTTGACTACAAGATTATTAAAAAAAAAAAAAAACGAAAAAAAAAAACCATCTGACAACTTTCAACAGAGAAAAGCATGAAAGAATTAAAGATTCTCAACAATTCGGTGCAAAAATAATGTCGTTTTTTTACGTTCAACTTTATGCAAAAAACGACATTATTTTTGCACCAACATAATATTACTCGTAACTTCTTTAGATTTCGTGCTGCAATTTTTTTTTTTAACGTTTTGCAAAATAAAGTCGTCATCAGAAAATTGCGAAACAAAAAGTGAAATGTTTCTGAATTTTTTAGATGAGGATTGATAATTAGATTTATTTGGATTATTTGGACTAATGATCTCACCTTGCATGTTATTTTCACAAAGTTTCGGCTGATAAAACCTCTGACTCCCTTTTGGTGTCTCTTGTCAAACTTAAGAATCTTTCTGTCAAACTCGGAAATTTGTACAAAATTTTAAACAAAATCTTTTATTTAATCCAGTGATGTAGCATGCTCTCGTTCTGTCAGCCATGACTGAGTAAAAGTCTTAAGTAATTTACAATTGTATTATTTGTATCGCCCACACTGAAGATTGAACCTTCAACCTCCACGAGACTTTCACTTACAACTGAATTTTACCATGTATTTCATCTGTTACACCAGAGGTTCAATCCTCAGAATGGGCGATATTCAGAATACAATTATGAATTAGTTAAGTCTTCTATCTGGTCATGGCTGACGGAACAAGAACATGCTACCCTCTTGAATTAAATAAAGGGCTCCGTTTAAAATTCCGTGCAGATTCCCAAGTTTAATAGAAAGATTCCTGACTATTTTAAAAAAAAAAAACCCAGAAAAACATGTAATTGACAAAACACTCATCTAGCTGAAACCACTATCAATAATTTCCCCTACTCTTTATTTGTACCTAAACCTAAACGTAGATTTCATGAATAAAGCTTCTTTCTTAGAATTGCATGCCTTTGGAACTCTCTTCCGTTTGCATGTTTTCCAACTGAGTACAATATGGTCGTCTTCAAGTCCAACATGAACAAATTCTTGATGAGCCATCCTCTTAAAAGTAATGCAATTTACCAAATTTCCACTACTAACGATGACTACGATATGTTCCCTTTGACCTCTGTACACTCATTAACCTCATTAACCTTTATCTTCGAGTTCAACAAGAGACATCTTAATGAACTATTAATGTTAAATCCCAAGAGAAAAAGATATTGAAATCTGTGTGACTTCAAATCTTGGGAGGAGGGTGTTGTGGTGGCACCCACTCATTTACATATGTGGATAATGTTACACATAAATAACAAGACTCGGTTAGTCTGAGTGTGTGTTAACCAGAAGCCATCGAAGGCTGAGCCGAGAGCAGATATGTTCTCCAGCCAAGACTCTCTTACCTAACAACCATTATGTAAATATACTGTAAGTATACTTTTTCTAATACACTTCTTATTGATCTACCTTTGTTTGTTGAGTCTTCATTTGTATTGCCTTATACGTTATTTGGTTCAACCTGCAAGCATAACAGTTAGCGACGAGAATGAGATCAAATATAACACATCTGAAGAAGGCGGGAGGTTACATTAGCCGAAACGTTGTGAAACTAGCACTTACACAGAGTAGTTTGAGTAATCCAAATAATATGAAAAGCGAAATGAAAAACAAAAAATTATAAAATTAAAAAAAAATGTCTTTACTTATTATTTTTGATTATTTATTGTTTTTTTTTTTTTTTTTGGTTTTCCGTGAAGAAGAGTAGAAAATAAAATTTTCAAACATTTTAAAATGACTTTCAAACTTAAAGAGTTTGATTATAAATTTTGTACAAATATCGGAATGTTTTGTTTTGATTGATGTCGGATTGTCAAAATTTAATGTCGCAAAAATTTTCATCATTAACAATTACACAAATTATTTTTCCTTTTAATTAAAAGTCCAAATCAAGAAAAGGTAAAATAAAAGAAGATTCTTCTTGTCCAACGTCATTTATACAAAGACAGCTCAAAATGAAAACCCGTTTTTTTTTTTTTATCAAAATCACGTGACACATGACGTAATCAACTTGAATGGTTAGTAAAAAGTACAAATGTTTTCGCATATTTTGCTGTGAAGTTTGTATCCAAAAACAAAATTATATAAAATAAAATAAACCTTTTTAATGGAAATCGCTCCAGACAAGGTATGAAGCAACTTGAATGAAGGTGTTTAAAAAATAATAAATAAATAAAAATGAAAACTAAGTGTGAAATGGATAGATTTTGATCCCGAAAACAGCAATTCTTCCCCCTTTGTCAGAAACCTTGCTCATCGAATGTGAAAATTAAAAGACAAAAATCAGGGAAGCGAGAGTTATATCCACTTTCTACTCTCCTTTAATTTAAATTCTTGTTAAAATATTAAACAAACAAAAAAATCATATTTTATGTAAATCGCTTCAGACAAGGTGTGAAGCCACTTAATATAAAGAGCTAACAAAAAAAGAAAGAGGATTATCACAAAGACAAGAGATGCCTTCTGACCTTAGTCTTAGGCATCTTCTGTCTTTATAATAATCATATTTTGTTCTTGTTAGCTCCTTACATTAAGTGGCTTCAAGCTTAGTCTGGGGCGATTTTTATTTAAAAAGGAAAACATTGAAAAATATTACCATTTTCTTATTGAAGTTCTGATCAACATCTTCTCAAACAACAAAGAATCATAAATTTTATTCATTTCAAATTGAATAAACTTCATCCAACTTTTGTATAAAACGGCATAGTGTTTTAAAATATGTAAGTGCATAAAGAAGGTTGTTTGCAATGTAAAACACCGGATGTTGAAGCAACGTGACGTATGAATAAGAACAGACGAGCGAGCAAAGGTTGTATTTAGATTATAAATCTTCATATATCGATTCATTTTTCACATATAAATTAGTAAATGTGGCCGTACTACTTAATGTAACCGTGATGGCAAATGTCTTTGATAATTTCGAGACGTACTCCTCTTTTTCAAAATGAAAACAAATCAAAAGTTTACTGTGAAAAGGAATACAAGATCAGACCAGCTGGCAAGTAGGAAATAACAGGGAGGGAGTGAATTTGAAATTTACTTAATTGCTTTTATGTCATTAGAGCTTCTTTATTTTTGTTATACTTTTTATTTTATATATTTAAGGAAGTGTTAGAAGCCTATCAACAATTTAAGGAACAGAAAGTTTCGGTGATGAGGAAGGAAGACAAAAACAAGTGATATTCGACATATATATATATATAACTACTTAATTTACTCACATAAAATTTATATACGAAAGTATAGATTTATGCGTAAACTTTAAGTATTTACTTCAAAAGTGCTCAATACGTAGGTAGAGCTAGTTACTAATTTATGAAATATATATGGCGATTAAGCTACACTGAATATTCCGCATTTCATCCACTCTAGGACTCTTCAGGCTTATGCGCGAATTCTGTGGTTGTTTATTTTTTTTATATGCTCCTCTTCTATTGAGATTTTAGTTAGCCAATCAGCTTTCTAGTATCCACCGCTCCCTTCCTATCAGCCAATGAGCATGCATTTTATCGGACAAAGGATCTGTTTTAAAACTAGGTTAGTGTTTGTTTTTTGTTTTTTTAGTTTATATATAAATATATATATATGTACATACATATATGCACACATATATACATATATATATATACATACATATATGTGTGATCGTTTATGTATATTCATGTTTATTTAATTTATTTATTTGTTTATTTTCTATTGTTTTTGTTAGTTTTAAAACTATTTTGTATTGCTACCCTAGAGTAAATTTTATCTTGCGAACACAATTATTTGCTATTTCTCTTCTACAGTTTAATAGATGTTAGGGTTCTTTAGAGTGGATAAAATGCAGAATATTCAATGTAGCTTAATCGCCATATATATTTTATACATTACTATATATATATATATATATATATATATTTTATACATTACTATATATATATATATATATTTTATAAATTACTATATATATATATATATATATATATATATATATATATATATATATATATATATAGTTATATCTTTTTATCAAACAGTTGAAGTTTATATACATAAATATATACAAATACAGTCCTGGTCAAAATTATAAGACCACTTAAGAAAGTAAGCGTTTACACATAATATCAAATTTTTAATCAAACAAATGGTTGAAACCATTGCCAAAAGGGAAAATATGATGGAAAAAATATGAAATCTTCATTCGAAACCTTAACCCTGATCTAATAATTATTTAAAAAAAAAAAAAACATTTTCACCTGTTCAATGCTTGAAAATGCTTCTATCAGGACTGGAGGTCCACGTCTGTGTGGAAGAAATTGGATTTTCCAGCAAGACAACGCTGCGATACACACTTCTCGACAAGCACGAGAATACTTTTCTTCAAATAATATAGAATTGTTAGATCATCCAGCATGTTCTCCGGACCTCAATCCCATTGAAAATCTTTGGGGATGGATGGCAAAAGAAGTGTTCAAGGATGGAACCCAGTATGATTCGATAAAGGAACTTTCTGATTCAGTTTTCAGTACATGGGATAAAATTCCTTTGCAACTGATAAAAAACATAGTCGCAAGCATGCTGAAGAGAATTTTTGAAGTAATTCGTAATAATGGAGGCTATAATAAATACTGAGATCCTTTTTTAGTAATTTATAATTGCCTTTTGTTAGATAAATTATCAGTGGTCTTATCATTTTGACCAGGTGAAAATGTTTGTTTTTTAAAAAATAATTATTAGATCAGGGTTAAGTTTTCGAATGAAGCAGATTTCATTTTTTTTTCCATCATGATTTTGACAAGGACTGTATGTATGTATATATATATATATATATATATATATATATATATATATATTCAATTTGTCTTTACATAAGCAGTGATTTGTTGCTACACAGTCATGTTATATATATATATATATATATATATATATATATATATATATATATATATATACATATACATACATATATATATATATATATATATATATATATATATATATATATATATATATATATATATATATATATATATATATATATATATATAACATTGACGGTTTAGACACGATTTCTTCTGAGTGGCTGTTGGTTACCAAAGCAACTTTTTCAATATTGATGTTTTAGAAACGATTTCTTCCAATCGGCTGTTGATTACCATAGCAACTTTTTCGTCATCGAATATATATATATATATATATATATATATATATATATATATATATATATATATATTTTCAATTTGTCTTTACATAAGCAGTGATTTGTTGCTACACAGTCATGAGCATGTTTCGGTCTTTTAGTGTTTAGTAACTCGAGACCTCTTCAGGCAACAAACGCTTATTTACGAAAACGAAATTCAAAAGGCTTTTGAATTCCGGTTTCGTAAATAAACGTTTGTTGCCTGAAGAGGTCTCGAGTTACTAAACACTAAAAGACCGAAACATGCTCATGACTGTGTAGCAACAAATTACTGCTTATGTAAAGACAAATTGAAAATGTAACTAGCTCTACTGCCGTATTGAGCACTCTTGTATTAACCTCGTTATATTTCATTGGTTACTCTACTTTTGAAAAATAGCAACTTCAAACTATACATATATATATATATACATACATATATACATATATATACATACACACACACTCACACACATGACACGCATACGCATACGCACACACATATATAAAACACTCCAACTGTTTCTTTTTCCCGAGGAACACATATGTCTCTGATAAGTTGTTTGGTGAATTTCGGCTATTCAACGAAATACGCGTAAGACGTATTATATTAACATATGAATAAAATACTATGAGTGTGTAAAATATATGCATCTTCTGGTTTGAAATGATAACTAACGATATATATACATGTTTGTGTGTGTGTGGGTGTGTGGGTGTGTGTGTGGGTGTGTGTGTGAAACAACAGATACGAAACTACGACATCACGCAGATAAACATACAGTAGTGAGGTAGTGAATTTATCAAAATTATTAATTTACTTTTTATTACTGTATTATTAGAGGTGTATTCACTAATAAGCCTATCATTATCATTTTCTACTTAATGCATATTGTTTTTATATTTTCATTTATTTATAATCAAAACACAACCTTCGTTCATTCGTTTGTCGCTTTTTGTTCATACGTCACATCGCTTCACTATCGCGGTATTCTACATTGCTAACAGCCTTCTTATACATTTACATATTTGCTTCCCAGCAATGCTTCTTTTCCCAGCTTATGTTTGTTTATATTGGAATACATAATATTTTATAAACTTTATTAACTTTGTTTTGTAAAATAAATGTCCCTAAAAAAAAAAAATGCAGAGAGAAAAACACTTTGTGGGCATAAATTTTTTTAATATCATGTCGGTGCAACAGTTTTTTTTTTTTTTTTTTTTTTTTCGGTTTGTAGAAATTGCATTTTAAACAATTTTAATTTATTTTATGTATATTGTCATTACTTAAACATATCGCTATGATTAATTTATGACTTTTCTTTCTGATTATTAAAGCATTATTCAAAATTTCCAGCAATATTCTAACTTTTTTTTTTTTTTTTAATTACATTTTCACCCCAAACAAGGCAAATTGCCACTTTGGTGTAGGGGGCTACTATCAGGGGCAACAACTACTGGGGTACTATGTAGGGATTTGGGCAGCAAGATGTCGGTTCACGTTACACTTGAACTTCTGCACGTCAGTACTGTTGGAGAAGCAGGGACCTGGAATGGAATTCCAAAGTCTAGCGGTTCTGGGGAAGAAACTATTGGAGTAGAAAGATCTTTTACATCTAGGGATCTCTACAGTGTGGGGGGGGGGATTTAGCAGGGTTTGTCGAGGGTGCTCACGTCGTGGGGGCTCAAGTGATTGCAGTTCGTCAGAGCATTCACCACTAAAATACTTGTAGAACAGGCAGAGGGATGCAACATTTCATTGATGGGACAGAGGCTGAAGCTTAGATGCCAGTTCATGGCCTATCAGGTTGGCGACTCTCTTTTGAACCTTGTCAAGGAGCGAGAGACTAGTAGCAGATGCACCAGCCCAAATGTGACAGCAGTACTCCATACATGGGCGAATGGTGGCCTTATAGAGGTACAGGATACTTTCGGGTGTTAGTAGTTGTCTAGCACGGTAGAGAGAGCCCACCTTTCTTGCAGCGGCCCTGGCAATGCCTTCAATGTAATTGTTCCAACTCAAACAACCTCCTTTACTCAACAAAAAAGGTGCTATCTTCCATCATGATAATGCTTCTCCTCACACAGCACTACTGACCAAGCTGTGAAATCTTGCCTCATCCTGTTTATTCTCCTGATCTAGCTGCCTCTGATTATCACCTATTTCGAGTATTTATTATTTAGATGGCTTTAGGTTATCATCATGAGATGAAATTGAACATGAGTTAGATTTATTTTATTCATTTGCTTACCCACGAGAGCAAAATGTGACACAAGGTTGTTTTTAATTATGGGGGAAAACCAGCTCTCTAAAAAAGGGCACTCTAGCAATAGGCAAAAATATAAATTTACATTGATCAAGGACAAATTAACAAGTGTAGTATCAGAACAGATACTACAATTGGATCTTAGCCCAAGATTCATAGTTCATATCAAAACCTAAAGAATTTTACAAGAGAGGCATTAATAAGTTCGTTAACAGATGGAATCAAGTTATGGAGAACAAAGGTCGCTATTGTTATAAAGAAGGATTTTCAAAGACACAGTTTTTCATTTTCAAGATGAAATTTTTAATTGCAAAAACTTTTGCCCCGACTTGATACAAAGAGTTTTGGAATCTCTTTTCACACGGACTTTTCTGTGGTTTTTATTTAAAACTTTTATTTGAAAAAAGAAAAAATCTTTTCATGTAAACAATAGCAAAAGCGGCAATTTTATGGCAAGACAATGAAATGAAAGTTATGAGAGTATGAAAATAAGTGGTAGTGGTGGTCTTGTTAGTGTATAGAAAATTTGAAATTCAAAATTTAAATTTGCAAAAAAAAATCTCAGCAAAGTGCAACAAGCCATGCAAAAGGACACTTAGAAGAAGTTTGAATGTGTTGTTCTGTTTTACGGCATATCAAACCTTTTTAGGTTATTTAATGACGAATCCTATAATTTTGATAAAAGTTTATGTCTCTTAAAAAAAACAATTGAACTTCGGCTACCATTTTCCACCATATTTTGGAGCTAATTAGTAGTTATTAGTGAGGGGGGGATTCAAATAGAAATAGTAATAGTTGCAGATAGATTGGGGCTTGATCTGACCAACCGATTGATCAGATCAGGCCTCTCTTACTGCCGATCCAGCCCAGGTAAGGGCTAAGATGAAATGTTGCACTTTCCTGAGTTATGGATTGCTCAGCCAACAGAATCATATATTAAAATGTCATAGGTTGCAACACAGTGGGGTCTAAATAATGTAAGGGCATTAATGTTTCAAAGTCTTTTATTGCATTGGCATGCGATCAAATCACTTGTTATCTTACAAAGTGGTTCAACTCATCCATAGCATAATTATGTTGACGCACCAGTTTCTGCTGGATCACTGAAATTAAGCAACGTTGAACCTGGTCAGTACTAAATGGGTGACCATTTGAGATTTCCAGGTGTTGTATGTGCTCTCTGCTTATCTCGGCATTGGTTCAAGTTATCCTGAACTTCTCCTTGCCACTGGACTCAATTGCCAATTATACATATAGCTGCCCCTCCAGAGGGTATTTTTTGTTTTTCGAAACTGAATGGAGGCATCGAGGTTCAACATCCATTTAAGGAATCCAAATTCAATGCTTCCTCCTGCTTTATGGTTTTGTCTGCAAGTGCTTCTACATCTTAACCCGAATCACTCCTAACAAAGGGATGAATCCTCGGCTACACCACATGTGATTACCCCTGGTGGAAAACCACAGTGATTTATGGGAGATTAGTTATCTCCCTTTGATTCCCTATCTATGTATAATATAAGCGGCACTTTGCTTGTGTCTGTTTGTATATGTTGATTTTTTTTCAAAGGAGATCATTGCATGAAAACTTCCAGAATCAACGGGTGCTGATGTTGTGGACAAGAGAAATAAATAATTTTACTTTTAATTTATTCATGCCAATAATATTGTTAGGTCTGCGTTCACACTTGACATTTACAAAAAAAAAAAAGTATGTCTTACTGTCTGAACCGGCAGGATCTAGTCTCTTATATAAGACCAAGACACAGGGAATCAAAAGGAGATAACTTGCACATTTTCGATAGGTGAGGAGGGATTGCATGAAGGTCACAAAGGTAAGCATTATCTACTGTTGAATGATTGCAATGGACAATTTGTGTAATCAAATCGAAGCGGAATGTAGTTTTTTGTTGTTATTTTTTTTTTTTAATTTGGAGAGTAGCCAAGAAAGAAAAAGATTTTAAATTAAAAATTTTTTAGTGATAGTTTGAGGGTAGTTTTCTCTGCAAACAAGAATATCTTGTAATAATGCTAAAGGCAGCAAAATAGACTCATGTTTAAATTTTAAAAAAAAGGGCAAATTATTATAACAATCTTAATTTAATACTATCAAAAATAAATAAAATTTTCATTTTAGAATAAATGAGTTCCATTGTTTTTTGTTTGTTTTTTATTTCGTTATTTCTTACGAGAAAAGTTTCAATGAAATAATTTTTTTTTGTAACACCGAAAACAATTTTTTTTTCATGAAAACAATTATGATCGAAAACAATTTTCTTTTTTTTCAAGAATAGTTTCAGAGAAGTGATTTGGCTAATCATGTCAGCTTTTTCTTGGTGTTTTTCCAGCAACTTACTGTAAACTGCTGGAAATTGTGGAAATAACCTTTTCTGCTGCTTTTTGTTTTTTATGTTTATATACTTCTTGTTAAATTGAACAAAAATTCCAAAGTCAAAAATGATTCCATGATCCTTTGAAATCAGTTTTTTTTTTTTTAATCTGAAACATAATATGGAATTCTAAAAATGAAACCAAAGTGATCAAACGAGGAATACAAAGCAATCCATGATTTTCGCCAGTAGACGTTCCATCATTTGAAGATTCAACATTTGATTAAAAAATAAAATCCTTTTCTCGAATTTCAATCTTTGCAAAAAAAAAATAAAGATTTTGTCAAATGTATTTTGCAGATTAATTTCATTTTCTTAATTGAAATGAAAACCCAATGTTTGTTTACATTGGTTATCTTTTAAACCAATGCATTTCAGGTGAAAACATTATTACATACTTACGTGTCATGACGAAATTAGTATAAATTCCAAAAATTCCAAAAAAATGATCCAGTAGAAAAATAATTTCAAGTAAAAGTATAATATATCGTATGTTTTAATGTGGAAGAGTTGTGCAACAAACTGACTTATCACCCTTGACTTAAATCGAATTAAATTAAGGATATGCCATTTTTAAATTGAATGCAATCGTGGATGATGTTTTTTGTTAAAAATACAGCTAGCACATTGTTAACTCGATAATTTTCCATAATTTTTGGCAATTTATAATAATTTCACCATGATACATAAGCACATAATAATGTTTATACCAGAAATGCGTTAGTTTAGAAGATCACCAAAAACCCAAAACACAGCAACAACTAAAACCTACATAAATTGTCTTTCCAACAAGAAATGGCTTTATTTAATCTTTGCCAAGCAAAATTATTCATTGAAGTCAACTTAATTGCCAACCAAATTGGTAATGTTTTCATTGAATTGACCAAATAATAATAATAATAATAATAATAATCACGCATCTGGCTCATGTGTATTAGTCTTCACATTCAATGGTTTTCCTTATTGTTATTCGTTGTATCTTTCCAGTCGAATCAGGGAAATAGCTGGAAACAGCTGAAATATTAAGAAAAACCCTTGAATGTGAGGACTAATACACATGAGCTACATATGCGGGCCAGACGAACTGCTGCAGAGACAAAAGATGAAGCATTACATGGAAACAAGAACATTGAAGCTGCATATCTATAAGCTTGCTATCCCATCTCCCTCTCCCCATTGCCTCATCATCGACCCCCACCCCAAAGAGCGATTCCAAATAATCAAGAAGGGTCAAGAAGGATGGAAAGACCGAGGAGAGAATGCTGACCAGACCTCCACTGGACAAGTGCAAAGAGAACTGGGAACTTAAGGAGGCTTATTGCCACTCAAATTCCAGTGGAAACCAATGGCCGCTGCCAGCAAGAAATCAATGGTAAGTGGCCGTTGCGATAATGCAAATTTATTTGCAAATGTTATCGAAAGAGGTGGAGAGTATTGGAAATCTGAGGAGACTAGTTGTCACTCAGCTTTCAGGGAATGCCACAGGTTGTTTTCAAGGAGAGATCTTTGATGGCCTGTGTGAAAGCTTTTTGTAAGCCAATAATAATAATAATACCAGCTGATGTAAATGTGGAGGAAAAAGAAAAAAGAAGAATATCAAAAAGTAGCAAGAGAGATAAAAAGAGATTGAGGGAGTTGAAGAAATTAGAAGGGAGTGTGATAGGTGGGTTGAAAAAATTGGGATCCATTGCAATGTTGGAGTGCTTCAGAAGACTGCCTTGTTGGGAACCGCCAGAATTTTGTGGAAAGTACTGGAGACCTGAGAAAAGAAGATGCTGATAGCCTATAGCCATTTGTTATGATCCGCCTATTAGCATAAAATCGGCAATAACAATAGCCAGCAGAAATAATAGTAATATTACACCCCCCTCTCAAAAAGCACACAAGCCTCGGCTAATATCACACAAAATAGTAATGAACGGTTAATGAGGATGGAATAACTGAGGAGGGAGATCACCAACCAGATCTCCACTGGAAGGGTGCAGACTCTGAGGAAGCTTATTGCCACTCAAATCCAAAGAAAACTGATGGTAGTAGCCAATGAGAAATTAGAGGTAAATGGCTGTTGTGATGATGTAAAATGATTTGCAACGTTTGTAGAAAGAGTGCTGGAAATCTGGGGAGATGCGGTCACTCAGACTCCAGGGAACACCATAAGTTATTGCCAGTGAGTGATCGCTGCTTATGGCTTGTGTGAGAACTCCAAGTGAGTGTATAATAATAATAATACCAATAGAAAAATGAAAGATTTTCAGGAAACAAAACAAAAGAAAGTTTCATTGTTAGAAACGTTTGAGATTTCTTGGGTTCAAAATTGATGCTGAAAAAATGTTTAGTCGATGATTTATAGAAACAAACTTTTAGACATATTTTTTGAGATGAGGATTGATTGTTCGTATTATTTGGATTCTTTGGACTACTGTTCTCATCCTTAATGATATTTTCACAACGTTTCAGTCGGTGTAACCTTTGCTCTTCTTCAGGTGCATTTTGTCAAATCTAGGAATCTTTCTGTCGAACTCAGGAATCTGCATGGAATTTTGAACATATTCCTTTTATTTAATCCAATCTCTCCCTCTTGGATTGGGTGCAAAAAAAGAGTCTCTAATCTAATAGATCCAGCTTTGTCAACTAGACTCCAATCCCTGTCCCATCGCCACAATGTTGCATCCCTGCACCTTTTTTACAAGTATTTTAATGGACTGTGCTAATTGCACGTGCCCATTCGACGTACATATATCCAACAAATCCACTTAGCAACAAAATCACACCCCTTCACTGTTGAGGTCCCTAAATGCCAGAAAACTTTTTATTCTAATAGTTTCTTCCCTCGAACAGCTAGACTTTGGAATTCCCTTCCTGTTACCTGCTTTCCTGACTGGACTCATATGCAGAAGTTTAAATGTAATGTAAACTAACATCTTGTTAATCTTTCTTAGGCATGGTTCCAATTGGTAGCCCCTTACGTCCAAGTGACGATATGGCTTGTTTGAGGGTGAAGGTAAATAATAAAAAAAATAAAATAAATTAAAAAAATAATAAATAGTGGATCAAGTATTTTGTAAAATTAATTTGTAAGCTACACTGTTCTGGAGGTTGAAGATTCAATCATCAGTGCGGGTGACACTGCAAATTCCTTAGGATTTCTATCCAGTCATTGGTGATGAAACGAATAAATGCTATCCTCTCCCCCCGCCCCAGAGATCAAATAAAGCATTCTGTTCAAAATTCTGTGCAGATTCCAGAGTTCAACTGAAACATTGTGAAAACAACCCCCAAGATGAGAACAGAAATCTCAATAATACAAATAATACAAAAATTTTAGACATTGAATGGTAAACACAACCCCAAGAAACTATGCGCAAGCATGCATACCAAGATGGCCACCCGCAATAACATAAGAAATAACATTGCTTTATATATGGAAAACTACTTATTTGCAATATTCGTTTTCAGCATAACCGAGATTCAACAAAATTGTTATAGATGAATTTGCCTAGAACTAGCAGAAACAAAGAGAGAAGGATGGGAAGAGAGAGAGAGAGAGAGAGAGAGAGAGAGAGAGAGGAAGAGAAAGAAAGAAAGAGTAATGCTCCAGAAATATTGCTTTGTATCAAACTGGGTTTATTTCTATGACTTTCTATAAATATTTGGTCGATTTCAAATCGATTCTTATTTGCATTATAAGTGTGCATCTTGTCGCATCCAAAGACGTTGATGCTCACGAGACATACTTGTAGACGCACCTTCATTAGAAATTCCTGATGATCTCATAGTATCGACAAATGCCAAGTGCCGTCGTGAACTTCCCACTTCACTGCATTCGGATGCAGCCAACGTAGGCGGCATGGCAATCAGACGACTGGGAACACTCATCGAAGGGCTCAACAGACGATTCGGAATACTCGTCGAAGGGCTCAACAGACGATTCGGAATACTTGCTGAAGGACTCAACAGTGCCGTTGAAGCAGTGTTACAGGTGGTTTCCATTTGGGAAGCTTCCATGTCCTTCGGGTTCAGACGAGCAATTTTTTTTTGCAGGTCCTTTTCTAAATTAAACTTATCCGCAATGTCCCACAGATAAACGCTGGCAAAGATCGGAGTTGTCACTGGTTGACTCCATGCTACAATTGTCAGGATTTTATAAAACTGCGGCTTCAAAGTGAAATGGACATCAAAAATGGTGACAGCAAAAAGTGGGAACCAGCACATCAGGTAGACGCCTGTCAAGCCCATCAGGATGAACACTCTCCGACGGTGATTGTCAATGAAAAATGGTTGCACGTCGGAATGCAGTTCGTCTCGTTCAGCTTCCCATAGTATATCTTTTTCATCGTGGGCAGGATAGTCTTCTCCGAGTATCGACCTCGGAGAATAAGCATGGTACTGGACCTTCTGGTGTAGAAACCAGAGGCCGACGGAAGTAAGAATGATAGCGAAGACCACAAGGATCAACCAGCAGACGTGCGTGACGACGCTGCTAGGAATTCCCTGTTTGAATGCGCAGAAACCAATGTCTTTGTTGTAATGTAAACGGCTGGGCAAGAAGCCGACACCGAGATGAATAAGGATGCTGGCGAACCAAATCATGAAAAGGCCAAAACTGATGCAAAGATAATTGTTATAATTTTGTCGGCAGTAAATCATGTGATACTCCTCGTTGACCACAATGGCAAAAAGATTATATGCAGATGCTGTCATTAGGATGATGTAGACCGTCCCAAACCAATTGCAGTGCGGTATTTCCTGTCGATGCTGAAGGCTGTATCCAAGGGTGACGCAAAAGACGGACTTGATCAAGTCGAGCAAGCAGTGGTGTGAAAGAAATGCAGTCGCTGCATGTCGTAGCTTGCTGACCATCAACACTGCTAAAAGGACGAGAGCATTGCCGAACGTTCCGACAATGGCAATCGCATACACAATCCCTCCCTCAGCATATCGCATATCCATGCCCGTCTCATTCCAGCCAGAGGAAGAGCTGATGTTGATCGAGTCTAGATTCAAGATGTGAGCCATATCTTTACATAGATTTGGTTGCTAGTAAGTTGCTTGAAGATGGCGGTGCACTTGCAACCCAAACCAAACCAATTATCGATGCTGGATAGACGTCTACAGTTTCCTTTCACGGGTTTTCTTTTTTTATTATTTAGCTTTAAAACAATTTAAAAAATCCAGATAAGAAAGAGCTGAAAAAGAAGAAAAAACATCAAACATTCAGATAATTCCATATATTTCCATGTTGTTGAGTCATTTAACCTTTAATAAAATTCATTCAATAAATAACAACAGATAATCTATTTACAAGGGTCGTTCCAAAAGTAAAGCCTCCTATTTTTAAACTAAAAAAGTTGAAGAGCTATGAAGATGGGAGTGGTATTATCAAAACGAGCGACCATCTGTGTTCCAGAATTTATTTTTCTACATAATCACCCCCATTCACTTTGCACTTTTGCCAGCAATGAACGATGACTGCGCCTGGGCGTCCACAGTGCACTTTGTCATATAAGGGTCATTCCAAAAGAAAAGCCTCCTATTTTTTTTAAATTCAACAGTTGAAGAGCTATGAAAACGGGAGTGGTACTATTAAAACAAGCGATCTTTTGTGCTCCAGAATTTATTTTTCTGCATAATCATCACCATTCTCACTGCACTTTTGTAAGGAATTTAATTGTGCATATCTGAGTTGGATATTGACCGGGCAATGTCGAAAGGTGTGCTGATCGACAATTATTATGATTATACAAGCCTAAAAGTTTTGTCAGCTAAAATATGTATTAGAATAATCAAAATATTTAGGAAAAAATATTTATTTACATTAATTTAGGAATGTTAACTTAAAATGTTATCATAACAAAGTCCAGCTGGGGTGCACTGATAATGCTATTTTAGATTGAGGGTTGTCATTGCATGAAGTGCTTTGTTGAAAGCAATGTGATTGTTTTAGCAATAATTGTATACGAGGGTCGTTCCAAAAGTAAAGCCTCCTTTTTTTTTAACTCAAAGTTGAAGCACTACACAAGATGGGAGTGGTACCATTAAAACGAGTTACATTTTGTGCTCCAGAATTTATTTTTCTACATAGTCACCACCATTCTTAGTGCACTTTTGCCAGAAATTCAATGATGCGTCTCTGCTTCTGACGCACGGACCCAACCAAGAATAAATGAACAATACAGTAATAACAGGTTTGGTTGTTTTATTTTACAGCATATTAACCGTTTTCAGGTTATTTAATGTTAAATCCAATAATTTTTTTTAAAAAAGTTTTTATCTTTCAAGTTGTTTATATTTCAAATATTTACACATAGTATTTAGTTTGGTTGTTTTGTTTTACGGCATATCAATCCTTTTCGGGTTCAATAATTATAGTAAAAATTTTTATGCTTTAAGTTCTTTATATCTTCTAATATTTATTCGTGATGTTTAGTTAGGCTATTTTGTAGAAAAATATTTGTTGTTTTTGTTTTTGGCTTTGCAGAGCATGATTGAGTTTTTCAAAGAGAAAGGACAAAAAACAATAACATAAATGTTTGGCGTATTTTAGGTTAGGATATCTTAAGACAGCCTGCTATGATACCACTAGGAATTACAGGTTGGATAACTAGCATGTAATGCATATGGGGAACGGTCCATTTCGACTTGTACTAGCATGGTACTCCTGGAGGCTAGCATCATTGTCGCTGATATGATACTCGCAATAGTTTATTGTATAAGGAAAAGGATGGGGGATTACTTTCTCCACAACAATTATTAACAACGAATTCATTGAATATAAATACTGAATTATTTTTGTCACAACCCCTCCCTTATGATGTCACAATTTTTTTATTACTCCGCTAGTTGAATATAAATACTGAATTATTTTTGTCACAACCACTCCCTTATGATGTCACAATTTTTTATTATTCCGCTAGTTGAATATAAATACTGAATTATTTTTGTCACAACCCCTCCCTTATGATGTCACAATTTTTTTATTACTCTGCTAGTTGAATATAAATACTGAATTATTTTTGTCACAACCCCTCCCTTATGATGTCACAATTTTTTTATTACTCTGCTAGTTGAATATAAATACTGAATTATTTTTGTCACAACCCCTCCCTTATGATGTCACAATTTTTTTATTACTCTGCTAGTTGAATATAAATACTGAATTATTTTTGTCACAACCCCTCCCTTATGATGTCACAATTTTTTTATTACTCTGCTAGTTGAATATAAATACTGAATTATTTTTGTCACAACCCCTCCCTTATGATGTCACAATTTTTTTATTACTCTGCTAGTTGAATATAAATACTGAATTATTTTTGTCACAACCCCTCCCTTATGATGTCACAATTTTTTTATTACTCTGCTAGTTGAATATAAATACTGAATTATTTTTGTCACAACCCCTCCCTTATGATGTCACAATTTTTTTATTACTGCGCTAGTTGAATATAAATACTGAATTATTTTTGTCACAACCCCTCCCTTATGATGTCACAATTTTTTTTATTACTCTGCTAGTTGAATATAAATACTGAATTATTTTTGTCACAACCTCTCCCTTATGATGTCACAATTTTTTTTTATTACTCTGCTAGTTGAATATAAATACTGAATTATTTTTGTCACAACCCCTCCCTTATGATGTCACAATTTTTTTTATTACTCTGCTAGTTGAATATAAATACTGAATTATTTTTGTCACAACCGCTCCCTTATGATGTCACAATTCTTTTTATTACTCCGCTAGTTGAATATAAATACTGAATTATTTTTGTCACAACCCCTCCCTTATGATGTCACAATTTTTTTTATTACTCTGCTAATTGAATATAAATACTGAATTATTTTTGTCACAACCCCTCCCTTATGATGTCACAATTTTTTTTTATTACTCTGCTAGTTGAATATGAATACTGAATACTTTTTACAGTAAAGTTAAAGGAAAATGTTGTTACCTGGAAAATCTGGATGCAGAAGAGAAAGGGGGTGTAATGACATCATAAACTTCCTGAAAAGTAAAAAAAAATACATGAATTAGATTTTAAGATATTTTAACCACTACAAACTTTTGGAAATATTAATAACTAGCTTGAGTGCCTGGCGAAGGTTTAAATTAAAGCTAGTCAATCGAAAAGAGGAGATGACTATCGAAAATATCTGCAAAAAAAAGCGACCCCTCCCTGTAGAAAAGTGCCCAGTTGAGTCAAGGAATTAATGTTTTAGCAAATCTTTTGATAGTTGTTGTCCGCAGGGTCGAGCTTCAGAATGATATCAGTCTCATGAAAATCTGTTGCCTCTGTAGAAAGTTTAAGGCAGATATACATACATACATACATACATACATTTAAACAGACAGGTGAGATTTATATTATAGATGACCAGCAGCGGTTTCCCAGTTTTCCCAAGTTTTAGTGTCCACACAGACCAGGCTATGATTGCCATTCATTGGAAAAAAAATTGATAGACAAGCTGGATAATCTATTCATTGCTCTGAACATCAACAACAAAAAAAAAGGGAAACAATCGTTCTTCATTATGCAGGAGATGAAGTTTTCGATATATTTCATAATTTCACAGACCAGCAGAAAGGAATAGACGCAACCCCCATCTTAGATGGCAGTTTGGTAGTATTGAACGAGTATGAAGCTACAAAAAAGTTGTTGACCGACCATCTTATGCTGTAAAAAAACACTTTATACGAAATTTTCAAGTTTCAACAGGCCATGAAGAACCCAGACAAAAGTCTTGACTCCTATTATGCAAGGTTACTGACTCTGGCCTCCATGTGTGATTTTGAAAATACCGACCAGGAGGTCCTAGCCCAAATTCTACTGGGATGTACATCGTCTAAAGTTAGAAGAAAACTTAAAAGACAATTCTACGTTGAAACAAGTTCTGGACGAAGCTAACGTGATTGAAATAGCTCATACATGTGCAACAGACATGGAATGGAATGAATTGCATATGTTTTATAACAGTTACACCACATGCATCATACGTGCCTGAACAATGACAAAAATAGCAGCAACAATAGAAAAGACAATCGTTTTAGATCCGGGCAGCAAAATAGCTGGCATGACACCTTGAATAACTAACCACATGATGGACAAAAACAAAGATGACAGGCAACAGACCTACCACTATTACAGATACTCACCAACGCATCCGGCTTGTCCAACCCAAGGAAAAGAGTGTAAAAACTGCCACAAAAAAAAAAACACTTTGTGAGAGTGTGAAACACTTAGACGGTAAGAGAAATTCATCATTCCTCCTGTGTCGCCTTCTACATCTAGTGATGAGTCTGTATACTCACTTAAGTTTACAATGTCACCTAAGACATGGAAAGTTCCCGCCCTAATAATTTTCGTTTTAGACAATGGTGCTAGTGCCAACATAATGGCTGGACGTGTTTACGGTGGTCTAAAACACAACCCATCTATACACAAGACCACAACTCGGATATTTGCATACAGGTCCAAACATGCAATACCTATCCAAGGATTTATCAATGTCAATATAAAGTTTTGGGACAAGTCTTGCAAGCTAAGATACTCGTGGTCGACAGTGAAAATCTCTTGCTTGGACTGCAGAATTTACGTAGAGCTCACTCTGCTAAAGCACTGGGCATGATAAAATTAAATTTTACGTTCAACGTGACCATCCCCATTCCAGACAAATTTCCCACATGGAAAAATGGGAAAAATTTCTGAAGACACGATGAATCTCCAGTAACACAGTGACACCGCAGAATACCTTTTTACATGGGGAAAGACGTGGAGACAGAATTAAAGCATCTCTGAGAAATGGACGTGATTGAAGAAGTCACTTGGTTTAGCTCTGTTGTGATAGCCCCCCCCAAAAAAAAAAATAGTGGTGTACGCATTTGCCTCGACGTGAGGAAGGCAAATGAAGCCATCCAAAGGATAAAACATCCGATGCCGACCGTAGCTGATCTAATAGCTGACCTAAATGGTTCTACAGCGTTCAGCAAACTAGACCTCCCCAATGCATATCACCAACTAGAACTTGGAGAATCAAGCACGTACATAATAACATTTGTCACACATGCAAGTTTATTCTGCTACAAGCGTCTAATTTTTAAGGTAAATGCAGCTTCTGAACTATTCCAAGAAGCAATCTCAGACCTTCTAGAGACATACGGACGATATAATGATCTACTGATGTAACCAGACATCGCATGATAAGAGCCTGAGGGCCACACTAGTCTGCAGTGGGGATTCGAACGTCTAGAAGCGAGACGGTAACTTTTGAAACTTAATATGTGAAGCTTTGAATTCTTGATGATGAAAACCACGACCGGTCGGGAGAAGAAATAAACCCATCATGTGTTTTTATAAACGTCGTCTTTTTGTTGTAATTCCATCAGAAGGTAAAGTGAAAATTGTTATATATGTCTTATATATATCACGTGTTTTAAAATGTCTTTACATACACGTCTCGACATCTCATATCTACAATGTGAACACTAAGACTGTCGGAACACTCTAAGAGCTTCCATTACACTTCTAAGTATGAACATTTTATAAATATGAATCGCTTTATAACACGAATAATCTCTACTACAACATCTCTCTCTCTCTCTCTAAGTCAACAACAAACTTTTAATAAGACTCTCACTTTTAAAAAGTCCTAACAAGAAATACGAATAATAATAATAATAATAATAATAATAATAATAATAATAATAATAAGACGATAAATATAACACTATTTTTCCCTTCCTTTCTTCTCTCAACATCACGTCAGGGTCACCAAATTATGGTGGTTACCATAAATTTTAATGATGTTTGAAAAAGGGTCATCATTTCGGTCGGTCTCCTTTTTGGGGCACCTGCGACATTAGAGAGAGAACTAGACTGTTGAAAAAGAACGGTTGTGGAACACATTATTCTAGCCCCCCCCCCCAATTATCTCTTTCTCTATCTAAACCTACCAAAACTTTAGGACCTATGAGTTATTATAAATTAACTCCTACCTAATGAACCTTATATCCGTACAACTCCATACAGACTCCCAAATATTAAACCAACCATATATATAGGAACATATTTTATCATTCATCTACCTAACATCGCCTAATTAATTATACCTATTTATAAATCCTACTTTTATTTTATTTACTTATTATATATATGTTTGTGTATGTGTGTATATGTTTATATATATATGTATATATATGTATATATATATATTCCACAGCCAAACAACGTCGCAGCCCACAAGAGCCATGACAGTCAAAGAACCGGAAGTTCAAGACTCGAGTTTCTTGAGTTTCGAAACCTGAGCCTCTTGCATGCAAGGCAAGCACTCTACCAACTGAGCAATCTCTCACATTCTGAATATATATATATATATATATATATATATATATATATATATATATATATATTACTTCATTTATTCACATAAAATTAATATATGAAAGTATAAATT
>NC_136501.1:20614944-20619944 GCF_053919585.1 Euprymna scolopes
AATTAAAGATTCGAGGATACGAAGTTGACCTACGTTTCTTGAAGAAGCAAGAATGTTGATGTGAAAATCTGGTTCTGAATTAATGCAAGTGCGAATATGTTTATAGAACGACGAAGCATTAGTGTTTAAGTGCTCTTTAATGCGGTGATGAAGCAATCTGGTAGTGCTTCCGATGTAAGATGCACTGCATTTAACGCATTGTAGGTCGTAAACAACGTGGTTCTTAAAGCATAAACCTGTGTGTGATATTGGGCAATTAGAGAGTGAACAAGGGGAAGGTGTATGCGATGGATGTTTTCGGTTGAGCTGTTGTCTTAAAGTAGATCCAGTGTGGATGAGTTGAATGTTGAGTCCCTCGCTGCGGATGGCTTTTCGGATTGAAGATGAGATTTTGTCACTGAGGAAGGGTAGTTTTAGAAAACAATTGTTAGAGAAGGGTCGGGTGTTGCGTTTTTTCTTTTTAAGTGAGGATAGGATCGTATTAGGGTAGCCGTTTAGTGAGAGGGTCTGTAGGAAATTGTTAGTGTGTGTATGTTTGTCGGAGATGTTAGTGCATTTGTCTTGTATGCGTGAGATTTCGGCATGTGCGTAGTTTAGTTTGTCCTTGAGAGGTAGTGCAGATTTGAAATGTACGAAGAGGCATTTGCTGGCGGGTTTTCTGTAGAATTCAGTGCATATGGCACCATTTTTTTTTATTTGTATTTTAAAATCAAGTAGAGAAAGAGATTCAGAAGAGTCTGGGTGTTCTATAGTAAATTTTAAGTTTGGGTCGGCGTTATTGAATTTGTGGAAAATGTTAATAGCTTCTTCGCGGGAGTATGTGATAATTAAAATGTCATCGATATATCTAGTAAAAAGGAGATAAGAGTAGCAGGTACTAAGGGTGAGTCTTTCGAGTTTGTCTATATAAGCAATGGCAAGAATACCGGATAGACTGGAGCCCATGGGTAGTCCAGATACTTGTTTGAACGTGTTTTGTAGGAAAGTAAAGTAAGTGTTGTCTACTATAATACGGAGGAGTTGTAAGAGATCTCCTGGAGTAATTCCGAAGCATTGTGGGTTTTTAGATGCTATAATGTCTGCCATGAGATTGATGGCTGGATGTGCAGGAATGGAGGTGTATAAAGAAACGACGTCTAGGCTAAATGGGTATCTGTATAGTTTGAGTAGATGGTGTGGTAGATCGTTGAGTCTGTTAATTACTTGGTTGGAACTACTAACATGGGCTGGGAAGGTAGAGAGTAGAGGTTTAAGTAGGCGGGATATTAACCAAGAGATTTTATAAAGGGGACCGTTAACGCTTGAAACAATGGGTCTGATCTGTGTGTGTGTGCTATTTTTGTGGGTTTTAATAAGGTCCCTTCTCTAACAATTGTTTTCTAAAACTACCCTTCCTCAGTGACAAAATCTCATCTTCAATCCGAAAAGCCATCCGCAGCGAGGGACTCAACATTCAACTCATCCACACTGGATCTACTTTAAGACAACAGCTCAACCGAAAACATCCATCGCATACACCTTCCCCTTGTTCACTCTCTAATTGCCCAATATCACACACAGGTTTATGCTTTAAGAACCACGTTGTTTACAACCTACAATGCGCTAAATGCAGTGCATCTTACATCGGAAGCACTACCAGATTGCTTCATCACCGCATTAAAGAGCACTTAAACACTAATGCTTCGTCGTTCTATAAACATATTCGCACTTGCATTAATTCAGAACCAGATTTTCACATCAACATTCTTGCTTCTTCAAGAAACGTAGGTCAACTTCGTATCCTCGAATCTTTAATTATTTCAAAAAATACTCCCACACTAAACAATAGACTGGAATTGAGCTCCGCTTTTATAATATAAGTTTAAAACATAAGAAAAACAATAATTAAAAAAAAAACAAAAAAAAAAAAACCTTGCTTGAATAGTCATCTCCCTTGATTCACAAACGCAACAAGTATTTCAAACATCAACTGATTTATTTTAACGTTCTCCTAACGTCATTTTTTGTTCTATATTTCGCGGTATCACGTGGCAAACTCTGCGGCTGCTTTTCCAATTTTGAACACTCTTCCGCTGTCTTCTCTTGAAAAAGGACTAATAAGTCTGAAATATATTGAGATTTATAACACCATTGAATTCAACAGAAAAAAAAAAATTACTGTTGTTTAGAGTTAAAATTTGTGTGAAAAAGAAAAAACAAACAACAACAAAAAAAAAAGAAATTTATTTCTTTTGTTTTCATTTAATTTTACTCTATATAAAAAAAAATCTCGCATTGTTCTTGGCTTTTAATTTTACCTTATATATTTATATATATATATATATATATATATATATATATATATATATATATATATATATATATATATATAGTCATGCACAGTCGGACTGTGTCGCTATATTACAGCTGATCAGTGCAGCTAGACTAAAACCCATCCAGAACCGGGAATCGAACCTACAATCATCTAGTTGATAGTCGTCAGTTCTATGGGATTGGCGCTCGTAAATGGTATCTTCAAATATCCTTATATAAACATTTGATGGTTATTTTCAAAGTGCTTCATTTGTTTGTTTATACAAATTAGTCGAAAATGGAGAATGGGCCAAACAAATACAGATACTACACTTTGATTCCAGTCTGGAGGCCAAGCTTGTCCTTGTACCAAATCGTATAAAATGTTTGTGGGGAAAGCATATGCCCTCCCGTGATTTAGAAATTCATTTTTAGCTTCTGGCTGTTGAAGCTTTTACTTCTGGGTTTGAAATCACAGGTGGAGGAGAAAAAAATAAAAAGGAGAACGCGAAAAGGGAGGGGTAAGCGGAAGGAGGAAGTGAAGAAGCAGAAGCAGAAAGAGGGATAAGGAGTAGCCTATTATCATGAGAAAATGCCAGATTCTAATGAAAAGGTTTCCATTTCCAGTCTTTTGTATTCGATGGCTCTCAGTTCCAAGAAGCAATTCCCCTTTATCAATGAAATGCACGTCCTGCACAGAGGGGTCGGGGAGGGCTTTTCTGCCATGAATATTTGCTCTCAGGTAAAATATTTATCATTGCATTCAATAGAAAGGAGTCAAGGTTATCTTTCAATCAAATACGAATCATTACGGCCGTCTTTTCATTCATATATATATATATATATATATATATATATATATATATATATATATTAGTGTTGGGACGATTAATCGGCACTGGAATAAGGAATTGGAAAAATCTGAAGATTTGTGGGTATCGGAATCTGTATCAGAATCGGAAAAATTGATGCCTATTTTCCAATGCCAAAACAATTCTTTTAATTGTCTTTTCTTATTTGATTTTGTTTAAACCAAAACCTCCCACTTTTGGTAATAATAATAAATTAATAAATATTTATTGATTTTAAATTACAAGTAAGGCTAAAATCGATAGATCATCCTCCACAAGTGTATTTTGACGTTTAGGAACATATCTGCATATTTAACAGGTGTTTTAAAGAAAATCAGGGGAAATAACAATTCTATACTTAAATAATTAGAGATTTATAAAGAATCGGAATAGGAATCGATAATTGTATTGGAATCGGGAATTTAGCATGGAATCGGAGAAAATATTGGAATCGTCCTATCACTAATATATATATATATATATATATATATATATATATATATATATATATATATATATATATATATATGTATAGTAATTTATAAAATATATATGGCGACTAAGCTACACTAAATATTCTGCGTTTCATCCACTGTAGGATTCGTCAGGCTTATAGCTCTACCTACGTATTGAGCACTTTTGAAGTAAATACTTAAAGTTTACGCATAAATCTATACTTTCGTACATTAAATTTATGTGAGTAAATGAAGTACTTATATATATATATATATATATATATATATATATATATATATATATATATATATATATATATATATATATATTCGGTTGAGAACAATGTGTTTGCAGAACGTTTAATTTTGATTTCAAATGATGCATTTTCAAATAAGTTTCCCTTGTAATACCTTTACTTTATATATCGTTTTAAAGAGGGGTTTTGCTCTATCTAATCGTTTAATTTACAATCGTTTTAAAACAATTATTATTTTCTTTTCAGAACATTCAATACAAGATGCACAATTTTATTATTTCAATTCAAGCTAGGCCGAAAAACTGGTGAGACAGCTCCTGATATCAATGAAGCGTTTGGTCCAGGAACCATTACTGAATGCAGAGCATAATGATGGTTTAAGAAATTTCGAGAGTCTTGAAAATGATGAGCGTAGTGGTCGGCCATCGGATGTTGACAACGATCAATTAAGAGGTCTAGTCAAAGCGAATCCACGCACAACTGTTCGAGCTTCTGAATTAAACGTGACGTATACAACAATTTCCAACCTCTTGAGAGAGATTGGAAAGACAAAAAACTTGATAAATGGGTGCCACACGAACTGAAGGACAACACAAAAGAAACGCATTATGAAGTGTTATATTACTTTCTTTTAGGCAACAAGACCGGGTTGTGACTTGTGATGAAAAGTGGGTTCTTTTTGACCAATAGCAACCCTCAGATCCGTTGTTAGACACTAACGAAGCTTCATTACACTTCCCAAAGACAGAGTTGCGCCAAAAGAAGGCTATGCTGACTGTTCGATCGTCTGCGACTGGTCTCATCTATTACAGATTTTTAATAAAAGTGTGTTGATTCTGATGGTGCTTATTTCGATCAATAATGCTTTTTAGCCGAGATATTCTCATCTGCATTTAAAAGTTAAAAACCGCAAGAACTTTCTTGTCATATATATATATATATATATATATATATATATATATATATATATATATATACTAGCAGAAGTACCCGTCGTTGACTGGGTTCAAAAACAGCCTACAGAAAATGGACTGCGATTGATGAAAGTATGATAGGTTATGAAAAGGAGGGGGTTATAAAGAGATAGGTTTTGATACTCAAAAATTTTACCCTAAGCAAAATATGATGAAAGTAAAGATAATTTT